>NW_027266276.1:15682500-15902500 GCF_022045235.1 Haliotis cracherodii | reverse complement strand
GGGAGACTAGCATGGATACTAGGCCCAGAAATCACTATAGGGAGACTAGCATGGATGCTAGGCCCAGAAGTCAATATAGGGAGACTAGCATGGATACTAGGCCCAGAAATCACTATAGGGAGACTAGCATGGATACTAGGCCCAGAAGTCACTATAGGGAGACTAGCATGGATGCTAGGCCCAGAAGTCACTATAGGGAGACTAGCATGGATACTAGGCCCAGAAGTCACTATAGGGAGACTTGCATGGATGCTAGGCCCAGAAATCACTATAGGGAGACTAGCATGTATACTAGGCCCAAAGTCACTATAGGGAGACAAGCATGGATACTAGGCCCAGAAGTCACTATGCGGAGACAAGCATGGGGTACTGAGGAAATTTTCTTCACTTGAATGCCCAACAATCGTACCTTTAGGAGAGAGAAGAAGTGTGAGTCAGGGTCACCAGCCAGGTGGTAGTTCTGCAGCAGCAGCCAGTACCCGGATTGGAGGCAGTCTTCAATGGCATGCTTCACCTCTGTAATCTGGGACTCCACCCCGAAGTTCATCACCTTCACCTTGCCATCCATCCCCACCTCCCGGGCCAGACGCTTGACTTCATGAGCTGGACTGACGTACGGGTAACCTGTGTAGCATGGAACAGGCAGAGAGTAAAGGTTTGTAATGTATTATAATGAAGAACTGTGTTCTCCTATTCTGTTAAACAGGGCTGATGTTAAGACTTATACAGAAGTTGCATCAAAGCATGGCTGAAGAGGCCATTGTTGGCATCCTAGCCAAAAACAGAAAACAGTACTACCCTGGGATGAGTTCACTCTACATTGCAGTCCCCTGACTCTGAACATGGAAGATTTACTTCAGGTTCTGGATGGGAAGTGTCATACTGCTGTATGAGATGCATTCAAGAGTGCTATATAAACAACAAGCATACACTGTGACGTACGTACAGTACTCCAGGTCCTGCCATGCACAACATTACCCAACTTGCACTGGTAATCAGGCAAACTGGAACTACAACATGAACTGGACTCGTCCACCATCTAGGGTACTGGGTACTACCGGTATTCTCTGTTCTGATTGTGACTAAGGTACATTACTGTGTACTGGGGTACATGTCTGTGTACTGGGGTACATTACTGTGTACTGGGGTACATGTCTGTGTACTGGGGTACATGTCTGTGTACTGGGGTACATTACTGTGTACTGGGGTACATGTCTGTGTACTGGGGTACATTACTGTGTACTGGGGTACATTACTGTGTACTGGGGTACATGTCTGTGTACTGGGGTACATTACTGTGTACTGGGGTACATTACTGTGTACTGGGGTACATGTCTGTGTACCGGGGTACATGTCTGTGTACCGGGGTACATGTCTGTGTACCGGGGTACATTACTGTGTACTGGGGTACATGTCTGTGTACTGGGGTACATTACTGTGTACTGGGGTACATTACTGTGTACTGGGGTACATTACTGTGTACTGGGGTACATGTCTGTGTACTGGGGTACATTACTGTGTACTGGGGTACATTACTGTGTACTGGGGTACATTACTGTGTACTGGGGTACATGTCTGTGTACTGGGGTACATTACTGTGTACTGGGGTACATGTCTGTGTACTGGGGTACATGTCTGTGTACTGGGGTACATTACTGTGTACTGGGGTACATTACTGTGTACTGGGGTACATGTCTGTGTACTGGGGTACATGTCTGTGTACTGGGGTACATTACTGTGTACTGGGGTACATGTCTGTGTACTGGGGTACATGTCTGTGTACTGGGGTACATTACTGTGTACTGGGGTACATGTCTGTGTACTGGGGTACATGTCTGTGTACTGGGGTTCATTACTGTGTACTGGGGTACATTACTGTGTACTGGGGTACATTACTGTGTACTGGGGTACATGTCTGTGTACTGGGGTACATGTCTGTGTACTGGGGTACATTACTGTGTACTGGGGTACATTACTGTGTACTGGGGTACATGTCTGTGTACTGGGGTACATTACTGTGTACTGGGGTACATTACTGTGTACTGGGGTACATTACTGTGTACTGGGGTACATGTCTGTGTACTGAGGTACATGTCTGTGTACTGGGGTACATTACTGTGTACTGGGGTACATTACTGTGTACTGGGGTACATGTCTGTGTACTGGGGTACATGTCTGTGTACTGGGGTACATGTCTGTGTACTGGGGTACATTACTGTGTACTGGGGTACATTACTGTGTACTGGGGTACATGTCTGTGTACCGGGGTACATGTCTGTGTACTGGGGTACATTACTGTGTACTGGGGTACATTACTGTGTACTGGGGTACATGTCTGTGTACTGGGGTACATGTCTGTGTACCCGGGTACATGTCTGTGTACTGGGGTACATTACTGTGTACTGGGGTACATGTCTGTGTACTGGGGTACATTACTGTGTAGTGGGGTACATTACTGTGTACTGGGGTACATGTCTGTGTACTGGGGTACATGTCTGTGTACTGGGGTACATTACTGTGTAGTGGGGTACATTACTGTGTACTGGGGTACATTACTGTGTACTGGGGTACATTACTGTGTACTGGGGTACATGTCTGTGTACTGGGGTACATGTCTGTGTACTGGGGTACATTACTGTGTACTGGGGTACATTACTGTGTACTGGGGTACATGTCTGTGTACTGGGGTACATGTCTGTGTACTAGGGTACATGTCTGTGTACTGGGGTACATGTCTGTGTACTGGGGTACATTACTGTGTACTGGGGTACATTACTGTGTACTGGGGTACATGTCTGTGTACTGGGGTACATGTCTGTGTACTGGGGTACATTACTGTGTACTGGGGTACATTACTGTGTACTGGGGTACATGTCTGTGTACTGGGGTACATTACTGTGTACTGGGGTACATGTCTGTGTACTGGGGTACATTACTGTGTACTGGGGTACATGTCTGTGTACTGGGGTACATTTCTGTGTACTGGGGTACATGTCTGTGTACTGGGGTACATGTCTGTGTACTGGGGTACATTACTGTGTACTGGGGTACATTACTGTGTACTGGGGTACATGTCTGTGTACTGGGGTACATTACTGTGTACTGGGGTACATGTCTGTGTACTGGGGTACATTACTGTGTACTGGGGTACATGTCTGTGTACTGGGGTACATGTCTGTGTACTGGGGTACATGTTTGTGTGCAGACAATGACCCCTCCAGCCAAAGCAGAAACAGGTATCAGTGAGCATGTAAAATCCCATCACTGATGAAGCTTGTACTCACCTCCTGTGCCCTCCCACTCGGGGGACTTGGGTGTTGTGGGCAGGAGGAAGACAGTGGGGGTGAACTGATTGGTGAGGTTGTACACGTCGCGGATGTTGTAGTGGTCAGCAGACCCCACCACGCTGCCCAGCTCGTACGTAACAACAGCTCGCGACAGCTCTGCCATCTGGGAGGGAACAACATACAGCTTGTCCATCAGGCAGAAAATACAATCCAAAGCTTGGAACATAACAAACTGTTACATGTAAGGCACAACAAAATGTTCTTCCTTTCTGCAATCAAAGCATGGATAAAGAATATTTTCAGAAACAAATAAACATTCTCCATGTTAAAATTACTCTTTAAGTAGATTATTATATATTGACATATTTCACAACAAATGTGAGAAGGATTGAAATTTTATGCCAGTGTTTGTTCAAGAATGAACCCATGTGTGGAATTAAACCTGGTCTTGGGTGTGATGAGTAAATGCTTCATCCATTTGACCAACATACTACTCTGAAAATACAAGAATGAGCGGTGAACAATCTAACCCTGTGGGGACAACAGAACTTCCACAGCAGACACTTCTGGAAGAGGGAGAGCTCCTGCAGTGTGCGGCCTGGTACAGGGTTCACCAGGGAGATCGGCAGCTGCAAATCACAGAATGCAGTTGTATGCTTCAGACTGCAATGTTCCAGCTACAGAGGTCTGTTTCTATTGTGCCTCAATAAGGTACATAGCAGTATGATGACAGACAATGTACCAGTCCGACATTGTAACCATACAATCCCCATGCTGGTCTGGGGATCTATAACTGGAGGGGAAGATTTACACTAATGTTTAGTCAATAAATATATAAGCATGAAAATATACAACTTGGATAGTAACAAATAACACCATTTAAATTAAAAAGGAGCCTCATACCAGTGAAATGTGAGATTCAGATATAGACTTACTTCATTCAGGGCTTTTGTATAAACAGGAAGGGCTGGGCCAAAGGAAAAGTACTATGGTTTAAGGACTGTGAGATTGACTAGGGAAGGTTGAACGTACATGTGTAAGTAATTAAGAGCAACAGTTAGATATAGCACTTAACTTCAACTCTTTTATTCAAAAAGAATTACACAAAATAACAAAATCAACATCATACTGTTCAATGTTAATATTATAAAGGCTTATCTTGAGCCATGCATATCTTTTGGGGATTGAAGATGAAGATGTTAGGGTTAGCAAATACAAAAACTGCAGTGGTTTCTGGAACTGAGTTTCTTAAAGTCTACATAATGTACATCTCTATGGGGTTGGCACTCCCCAACAACAGAAGCAGGGCTGTTCTACTTCTGGACACATACAGTGATGTGTTTTACACAAGGAAACTTTAAAGTGCACAAAGTCCTCAAGCAGACAGAAGGGGCCTAGTTTAGGGAGACACTACATCAGTTTCTTAAAGTCTACATAATGTACATCTCTATGGGGTTGGCACTCCCCAACAACAGAAGCAGGGCTGTTCTACTTCTTCTGGACACATACAGTGATGTGTTTTACACAAGGAAACTTTAAAGTGCACCAAGTCCTCAAGCAGACAGAAGGGGCCTAGTTTAGGGAGACACTACATCAGTGTCTTAAAGTCTACATAATGTACATCTCTATGGGGTTGGTACTCCCCAACAACAGAAGCAGGGCTGTTCTACTTCTGGACACATACAGTGATGTGTTTTACACAAGGAAACTTTAAAGTGCACCAAGTCCTCAAGCTACATCAGCATTGATTGTAGCCATGGGATCCCATTGATTGTTACATCTATGTCAAGCATCAGTTAATGTCAGAAATATTCTCAGTGAACTTCATGCCGGTCACTCAGCAGTGTACTTACAGTGAAATACTCCTCCCACTGGCTGGGGTTGTCTAGGAGGGAGTGACACAGGCCGTGGAATGGGTGATGCAGAGATTCCAAGACATTGCAGTCTACCCAACTCTGAAATAGTCAATCATAAAGTATGTCTATCACCAATATTGAGACCACGGATGTCAAAACTTGGGGAATTAAGAGTTTTGAAACTGCTTCCTAACTTGTAGAATATGCAAAGTAAAATGCAAAAAGAAAATCACAACATTTTACCGAAAAATAAAAAAATCATGCAAAACATCAAGACAAAAGCAGTCTTGATGGCATTAGTGACAAACCTTGTCAGCAATCCAAGATGGTTTCTGTGCAGCCAGACTGTGTTCATCCAAGCCAAACTTCTCAAATCCGTTGATGAAGAGACTGATCTCCTTGCTGGAGGCTTTCCGTGCCCGCAGCATCCTCTCCAGAGACACCAGCAGGCACAGCAGGTTGTAGTGCTGCTCAAACATCATCATGGATGCGTGGTGAAATATCTCAGACATCGTCGCATTTGACAGCTCCAGTGCTCGAACTCTTGGATCACCTGAAACAGAAGAGATTTATCTCTGAAAGTATCTAGGCATGGACTCACAGAGGGACCTTAGCCCTATGAGTTTTGTAAATTCCACATCTTAACATAGTTTCATGGCATTTGTAGCACAACAGTAGAGTCCTGGGTCTCAATACATGAACACATTTGAAAGGTGGACTGGACTACTGTTGGACTCACAGTAAAGAGTCTAATTTGATTTTCCACATTTCACATAGGGTTTCCATCAGGAGGTGACAACCTATTGGTCATAGAGACAGTGAGTCTTTGAGCTTTTCCATTGTCCTTGTTTTAATATTTTCAGAACCTGCATGCATTAGCAGGCATAACCATCACACATCTCCCTCACATACAGACTCCCTGCGGCCTGGAGAGGGAAGACGTGTGTCCGTACCGTGACTGCCCTTCCCGCGGTCCCGGCTCCTGATCATCGAGGAGAAGATGTCCACGAACTTGTAGAAGGGGATGTAGTAGCAGGAGTGGAGGACGCTCATCTTCTGCATCGTGTTGTAGATCATCGTCGACTGACGCATCATCGGGATGTACTCGGCAAACTTGCCCTCCAGGTGGTCTCCCATGTAGCGGGTTTCCTCCAGGATGATCCTGTTCTTCTCCACGTTACTCTGGCAGGCCAGGAGGGAGTCCAGCATAGTCTTGTCTTCCAGCAGGGGGCCATCTAGGTTCAATGTCTTCTCTCGTATAGCTTCCTGTCAGGATGAGAGTGTAAACCATTGATTAGTGGAAACAACAGGAATGTAGGGCTGTTAATTAATATCTTGTCAGCCATCTTGAACCAATTTCAAGGGGGGACAACTACACCTAATTTGTTTTAATTTGGCAACACTGAGTCACCTTATGTCAAATGCTTTGTCATATATATTATTAAGTCAACAGAATTAGGATAATTTGGTGGGTACTTCTAAAGAAAACGATCCCTGTGAAACTTACATGTTCCTTGGCCAGCTGCTGTCTGTGCAGAATGATGTCATTTTCATTGGAGCGCTTCTGGCCTTCATACTCCTTGCGTTCTATCTTCATGGTCTCAAACAAGAGACGATTGATAATGGCTTCGTCACTGACGGCCATGTTGATGCAGCATAGACGATGGACTGGGAAGCTGTGCAGGCCATCCCCTTCAACACAAGGAAATGTTTACAGCATGGATTCAAACAAGAAATGGCTTTGCTTTACTTAGCTTACCACAGAAACACTAATCATTGGACCAAATTTTGTAAACAAATGTCATATGCCTGGAATTAGTATTAAGGGAAAAAAATACCACCTAGGAGAAACAACAGAATATCTGTCCCCAGGGAATTAATGGTGTAAGTTTTTTAGCCCTGGTGAGTTGTTTTTAAGGTTCAGGCACTTGGGACAGATATTTCGTAATTCATAGGTTGCAAGTGGAGACACAGACTGTTGTTCGAAAAGGTTCACATAAAACTGTTTGTAACATCATGAACAATGGATGATGTCATCTTTAATTATTTTCAACATTCTGTTCACGTGGTGTCGTTTTGCTATGGGCCTCTTCACAAACAATGGAACAATGGCCAGTGAACACAATGGAACAATGGCCAGTGAACACAATGGAACAACCAGTGAACACAATGGAACAATGGCCAGCAAACACAATGGAACAATGGCCAGTAAAAACAATGGAACAATTGGAACAAAGCTTGGTAGAGTGTGTCCATTGAGAACAACTTAAACATTTTCACAAATATCATTGATAGATTGATTGATTATTGAGTAAAATTCTGATATTAGCATTCTTTTTTACCCAATCATTCGTTCTCAGAAGGAAAGCCAAAAGGGATACAAGTCTGACCTTTGGAGAGGTTTATAGTGTTGACAAACCAAGATTTATTATCAGGGTGATATCTGGGGTTCTTAGGACTCTTGGATGACAATGGGATGCAGCACAGCACAAACAAATTGTTGCACATCCGACAACCAGGTCACTTGTGCCCCCTAGGGTTCAATGAAATGAGCCTACCTTTCAGGAAAAGAGGAACAGTTGTACTGAGATACAGACAGAAGTCTGGATGGTAGTTGAAGATCATGTCGCCCACACGGACCACCTTGTTGCCATCCTTGTCCACATAGAAGTGTTTGAGCAGCAGTCCACGGAAGAGAGGGTCAAGTGGCTTCCTCTCCAGGTGGGTCACCAGCACAGTCACGCCTGTCAAACAGTTAGCATGGGGTCATGCAACATAAACTCACTGTGGGAGAAGAAGGAAATTAAAGGTTGACATTAAAGGTAAACTTGGAAGCAGGGCTGGCAGGGATAAGAAACAGTGACTGCTAAGCCATATACCATGATCGTATATCCCTGACATCTGATATTCACAATGCCTCATCAACAATATTCCCATCTGAGATGTTTAAATTGCCTAATTGGACCTCAAGTGAACACCCTGAACATGGCTGTTTCGGGGGCCATAGTAGATCATTTTTCTAGATCAGATTACATCATTATTTCCTGTCTATAGGTCACAGTACAGCAGCCCGCCCTAGCTCCTCTACTCACCATGCACAATAGCATTGATGAGTCGACTGTTGAGGTGAGGGTCATCTGCCTCGATGATCCACAGATTGTGTTCAGGATGGTCGATGGAGTTGTCGGCCTGTAGACTGAATGTCTCCCAGCTGTTGGTGACCGAGGTGACCGGGCGGAGTTCCTCGCTGTCCCCCGTCCCGTGTGACTGCCATCCCGCACTGCAAACAACACAACAGGCGTAATCAGTAATATCAGTCCTACCCTTCACAGATAACAGTAGACTGATCCACACACGTAAGCCAATCAGAGCAATGTTTCTCATGTGCGACCTTGACTGAGGGATCTAGATCATGTACAAAATGTATCTGTGTGTGACGACTATGTTGTTCCAAATCCACCAAATAATACCAAATGAAAATACCTGTTCTGAGTCCTTGCTGTGTAAACAGTGGACGTGTCAGGTAGTGTGAACTCTGTGACATCAGAGAAGGTCAAGGCTGTCCCTCGACTCGGTGGTGGCTCCATCTGTCCGCTGGAGTCGTCTGAAGTGTCTGCAGCAGACTCAAATGCTGCTTCTATGGGCATACCTGTCACAGACAAATACACACCTAATGAACGCTGGAATCAGATAAACACAATCACACATCCCATCAGGCTGTACCATGGTACAAATCAGGTTTTAAAACAAGCATAGCAGTTTATTCTGAAATTGTTCATTGAACCAAACAGAAAGTGTAGCAATATTTCCATCAGGTTAAAACATCCCCTACATACCCCCATGGAAGTATGTGAAAATAATACCTCTGGTATTGAAATACACACAGATTCAGAAGTATTCATAAAATGATGCCATCTTGTTAAAAATCCTGGATCTGCCCCTGTATTTGTATTAATAAACGTCTGTGTCCTATCTGGCTTTGAATGGCTTGTCAGTCATGGTTATATTCCTAAGTCATTTAATAGGGCTGTATCAAAGGCAACTGACCATCCATGTAGTTGTCTCCCTCAACTGAGTCCGCCTCCCCGAACAACATCCTGGTCCTCTGCAGCACCTTGACCCACATCTCGGCCTGGTTGTCGGGATCCACCAGCAGTGGCCAGCAGTGCTTGCGCTTGTAGCAACTGACCCTCATGAGGAGGGCGTTCTGCACGCTGTGCAGGTCTGTTGGCAGGTTCGTCATTCGCCACCCACTCAACTCATCAAAGTCACTGAGGATGTCTTGCAGTGTGTAGCTGGACCTGGTCAACAGGGGGCTCTGTTCCTCCTCATCATCAGAATCATCAAACTCAATGTTAGGAACCACAGACTCCATAGTGTCCTGTTTCTTGAGTTCTGACTTGTAGTATTTGCTACTGTCATACACGGCTGGCATATACTTGAACGTCCGCACCTGTGGTGTTGAAGTGAAGGTGGCAGTGATGTCACTGCTGATGCTGTCGGAGTCTGAGAAGTCGCTGAGACTGCTGACATGTCGGATGTTGTGACTTGACTGGAGAAGGAACTCCAGACGTGCTGTGACAGAGTAGGGATCGCGATCGTGGAAGGATGTGGCATCAAACGTTCCCTGACGACACCGACTCAGCCAGTCCTCCATCAGCTCAGCGCGGTACTTGTCATCTAGGGGGCCATGGTAGCACACACAGGCAGCAGTAATCAGAGCATCCCCTGGAGCAGAGCGCACATGTCGCTTTGCCTTCTTCAGCTCCGACCGCCACAGGAAGTGCTGCATAGACATGTTCTCCATCAGGTTGCTGGCTCGGGCTATCTTCTTCTCTATTCCCTGGGGAGGAAACAGTCAGCATTGATAAGTCTGTCCTAGGTTGGACACTGGTACTTTGAAAAACATCATTATAAACAGTCATTAATCAAAGTAATGTGCAATGAATATTAAATGTTTTTTCTGCCTATTATTACTGAACATGTAGACGTTGCTTATGACAAATTGTTTGCACATTGAAAATCCTCAACAACAGATGTCTAAATGGAGCTGAAGTTGTTACTGCCACGTCCGGGCTCACCATGATGTGTTTCTCGATGGTCTTGGCCTTCTTGAGGGCAGCTCTGTGCAGCGTGATCTTCCTCTCCAGCCCTGACTTGATTCTGTTGGCCTCCACACGCAGATGGCCCAGTCGAGCTTGGGCCTGAAACAGTACATATCATGAACAGGTACTCTCAACTCATGGACTGTATCTCAATGATAGGCTACTGAAACTTGTCCTCCAGGACAGAAGATGTTTCAGCAACATTTAAACAGGCATTCTCGTATGTGATCTAATGACATTTAGGGATTCTAGGACAGAATGTGTCCACTTCAACAGTCACTCGGGCGTACTTCTTTATTTTAATCTGGTAACAATTTTAAATCCAGATAGATGGTATGGATCACTGTAAATTTTCAATTGGCAATGAACATGTAATTGATTGGAAAGGTGTTGATAAAAACATTTTGCCTTCCAATACATATTGGAGGTATCTACCAGAATGTTCGTTTGTTTAGACCTTGAACATGCAAAACATTTATCAATATTGACTGCCACACTGACCTTTGTAAAGCGTTCTTCAGCAACAATGAGGTTGTGGAGATGAGGTTGCATGCTGCGATGAATGGCCGAGTAACGATACACAGCATGTACCCACAAGCAAATGGATTCACCAGCTTTGCTCACTTTTGTCACATTTACTGGGACAAACGAGGGGTGCTCGATGAAGAAGCGCAGATCTTTGAAAATGTCATCTGGGACATGGTCCTTGTCATAAAAGATGAGCTCCTGCAGGAAGTGGTCTCGGATCAGTAGCAGCTTGCCCTCCTCCCAGCTGAAACAGGCAGGTCTATGTTTCACAATACGGTAGTACTAGCCAGTGAGAAGTAGTGTTTAACAATATCCCAACCATTCCCTGCTGGGGAATAGCGAGAATATCCCATGTCTTTAAGAATACCCAGTCTTTAATGACCCAACACTTTAACCACTAGGCTATCCATCCCACTGACATATAAATGATACTTAGGGCAACGGAGTTTCCTTCTTTGTTTTACAAATGTTCCTTGGCAATATACCAAAGTAAAAAATGTTGTCAGGGTAAGGCTAATTTTTAAAAACAACAACTCTTTACTAAAATTTCTGCTGAATTCTGGTTGGATCCAAGACATGACACTAAGAGGACGTTGTGTTTGACATAATATTAGGAGTAACAAGCTGATTTACCTGCCATCATATCATAGCAGACATTTGTCATTTACTTTGTCTACACGTTCTGGTCAGTGATTACTAAAATACACATGTGAAGACAACAAGAACACAATATGTCTCCTATGACTGTATCAACGCTAACAAGGCTAGCTACCAAAGCTACTCGACCCGTAAAGATCTAGGGTAGAATAGGTCTTCAGCAACCCATGCTTGCCGTAAGCTACTCACTCTTGTTTTTTCCTAAAGAGCAGGCAGAGTGCGTTGATGACAAACTTGATGACTTCAGGTGGTTCCCGATAACTCTTGAGTTCATCGATGTCATCCTTGCTGAGGGCACACAGAGCAGCCTGGGCTGCCTGGTAGCTGGGGTTCACCTGCAGCATACACACATATACAACACTAAACAACCTCACATGTAATCCCAATTAAAGAAACAAATGAAAATATCTGAAGAGCAAAATTTTTACGAGGTTCATAAAATTGGTATAGAAAGGTAGTGAGTTTAGTATTTTATTTATTACTTGCTGTTAATAACTTGTTTCAGAATTTCACTGACATATGTGAATAGGCAGACTACAATGCAATCCATAGCATAATCCAATTGAGTAATGCTTCAAACCCATCAAAAGTTGACACTTTTAATATTTTAGTATTAATACAATACCATACAAGGGCCCAGCTTCAGAATACAGGGATCTGTTCCACAAAGCTATTGGAGTACTACGGTTATTCATAATTCCTATATATACATAGATGTACAATTGTCATTGCGCTACGATCGCCTTGTGAAACGGGACCCAACACCAAAAAGTTTACAATCATGTCACAAAACCCTTTGACATATTTTGTGGAATTTTGTGATAAGATCCATTAGCGAAACAATGTAATGTGACGTCAGCCGTCAGCAACAGGGTTGTTGGGGGTCATAGAGTGTGCATAAGCTCCTCTCAGTGATCTATCATGTCTATAAGCAATGTCTTGAATAAGCCCAGCGATGTTGAGAGTTTTAAATATCTGTTTATGAAACTTGTTCCCGCAGCACGTGCTTTGGTATTAAACAATGTCGATTACAGCTGTGTGTTTATTAAACAAGTGATCACTTTCAACACATGCATGTGTAAAAGTCAGGCTAAAATGTGTTCAGGAAGCATTTTGTTGATATTTGAACATGAGCAAGTCTTTGACACAGGGATAAGGAAATGCTCACAGATTTTCTCTTGAAGTTGGTAAAATCATGCTTTGTTTGCACATTTTAGTGATCCCTGTGAACTTCAAACATGTGAGAAGTAAAATAACTTGTAAGTGTGAGAAAGAAACATGGCTAGTTGCGACCATTTGAACATGACATTTTGACAATTGAGCCTGCTTATCCTACCTCCACTTGTCTCCCTCGGTGTGGCATGGGAGTGAACTGACCTTGTCAAACTCTGTCTGTGCGGACCTCCTCATGGTCTCAAGCGGGCCCTGCAGTGACATGATCTCCTCCTCCTGCTCCTTGCACTTGTCCAGGGACTGCAACATCGTCAGCGTCACACAATCAAGACATGATGTACTGTACATTCAGTGATAAATGTCATAGAAGTTAGTTTTGTCAAATTGTAGTATCTCAATGATCCTCAATTAGAAACATGACGTTTAAGATTCTTAAGATAATCGATATGAACTATGGGTGAGTGAGTGAGTATGGTTTTACGCTGCTTTTAGCAAAATTCCAGCAACATCACGGCGGGGGACACCAGAAATGGGCTTCACACATTGTACCCATGTCGGGAATCGAACCCGGGTCTTCGGCGTGGCGAGCAAACGCTTTAACCACCAGGCTATCCGACTGCCCCTTATGAACTATGGAATGATATCTTCTAGGTAATGAATGTGTATGTATATTGACATATCATTACAATAGTAACTTGGATAGGGTCACCTTGTATTTGATCTAAAGACGTTTGCATGGTTCATTACCGTAAAATCGGTCAATCTGATCGGTGAATTACTGTAAAATTATATACAAGATGGCTTGGCCTGAGTGAGTGAGTTTGAACAATATTTCAGCAAAATTATAGCATGAATGGGAGGAGCGGACAAATTAACTCAGATGTTTACCACTTTGCAGTATACACAGCAAATTGTGGTGCCTTGATAATTGTGTCCTATGCTCGGACTATTTCGTACCATGTGATGTATGTCCACTGCTGGTACTACCCACCTGTATGTACCCTCCACCCACCTGTAAGTACCATCCACCCACCTGTATGTACCCTCCACCCACCTGTAAGTACCATCCACCCACATGTATGTACCCTCCATCTACCTGGATGTACCTTCCACCCACCTGTAAGTACTATCCACCCACCTGTATGTACCCTCCACCCACCTGTATGTACCCTCCACCCACCTGTAAGTACTATCCACCCACCTGTATGCACCCTCCACCCACCTGTATGTATCCTCCACCCACCTGTATGTACCCTCCACCCACCTGTAAGTACTATCCACCCACCTGTATGTACCATCCACCCACCTGTATGCACCCTCCACCCACCTGTATGCACCCTCCACCCACCTGTATGTACCATCCACCCACCTGTATGTACCCTCCACCCACCTGTATGTACCCTCCACCCACCTGTATGTATCCTCCACCCACATGTATGTACCATCCACCCACCTGTATGTACCATCCACCCACCTGTATGCACCCTCCACCCACCTGTATGTATCCTCCACCCACCTGTATGTACCATCCACCCACCTGTATGTACCATCCACCCACCTGTATGCACCCTCCACCCACCTGTATGTACCCTCCACCCACCTGTATGTACCATCCACCCACCTGTATGTACCCTCCACCCACCTGTATGTACCATCCACCCACCTGTATGTATCCTCCACCCACATGTATGTACCATCCACCCACCTGTAAGTACCCTCCACCCACCTGTATGTACCCTCCACCCACCTGTATGTATCCTCCACCCACCTGTATGTACCCTCCACCCACATGTATGTACCATCCACCCACATGTATGTACCATCCACCCACCTGTATGTATCCTCCACCCACCTGTATGTACCATCCACCCACCTGTATGTACCCTCCACCCACATGTATGTACCCTCCACCCACATGTATGTACCCTCCACCCACATGTATGTACCATCCACCCACCTGTATGTACCCTCCACCCACCTGTATGTATCCTCCACCCACATGCATGTACCATCCACCCACCTGTATGTACCCTCCACCCACCTGTATGTACCATCCACCCACCTGTATGTACCCTCCACCCACCTGTATGTACCATCCACCCACCTGTATGTATCCTCCACCCACCTGTATGTACCATCCACCCACCTGTATGTATCCTCCACCCACCTGTATGTACCCTCCACCCACCTGTATGTACCATCCACCCACCTGTATGTACCCTCCACCCACCTGTATGTACCATCCACCCACCTGTATGTATCATCCACCCACCTGTATGTACCATCCACCCACATTTATGTATCCTCCACCCACCTGTATGTACCCTCCACCCACATGTATGTACCCTCCACCCACCTGTATGTACCCTCCACCCACCTGTATGTACCCTCCACCCACCTGTATGTATCCTCCACCCACCTGTATGTACCCTCCACCCACCTGTATGTATCCTCCACTCACCTGTATGTACCCTCCACCCACCTGTAAGTACCCTCCACCCACCTGTATGTATCCTCCACCCACCTGTATGTACCCTCCACCCACCTGTATGTACCCTCCACCCACCTGTATGTATCCTCCACCCACCTGTATGTATTCCTCCTTGTGCTGTTCAACCTGCTCCACCAACTCACGGATGGTCTCCATGGACAACTTGTGTTGTGGTGTGAGGTCCGACACTTCACGCTTGTACTCTGCGATGCTGCCAAACGCCTCATCTATCTTCCCCAGGGCCTTCTCATACTTTACAATATTCACCTGAAACACACAACAACTAAGTTCAAGACAACACCTCATGAACAACCACATCAACAACTGAAAAGTCCACAGCACAATAGGCAGCCTCAAAGGGAATGACATAATTACTCTGGTCCTTGGTATCCTTTGTTCACTGGGGAGTATATTCACCTCCCACAAGTTTTTGGCATGACATTACAATTTCAGCGTTCCTTTGAGTACCCACCCGCTCTCGTTTGACGACATAAGCTGCAACAACCTTGAAGAGATGAACAAACTCCATGAAGGTGAGCGGCGTGTAGAACCTGAGTGGCTCCCTCTGGTGACAGAAGTGTCTTTCCACCGCTGACTTGGCTGAGAGGTGGATGTAGGCCATAGCATTACTTGTCATTGTAATCTGCTCCTCGCGTCGAGCTGGGTTCCATGGAATGACGATCTGAGAGAAAATATGTTGTATTGTAACCAAACTTTTACACACCTTAATGATTTTCTGAAACTTCAGCTTATTTCGCAATGTATTAATGGGTTCACTTCCTAAATTCATCTAGGTTTTCAGGGAGTGAAAATCTAAAAAATGATTATTTTTATTTTAACAAAACTCCTACCCTCAGTTAAAATAAAAAGATAATTCCTAACATGCCTAGAAAAGAAGACACGGTTGGATGACCACATAGAACAAAAAGCAGAGAGATCATTTACATCTCAGTTACACCATTTCTAAATAACAAATCTTTATATTCAGTGAAACAATGGCTTAAATTCAATTTCCAAAGACCTTCATACAGAGCCTAAGTCTGGATGCTGCTTGGAGTCACAAAGTAAATGACTACCACAAGGTCAATGATGTCTACACTAAAGGTCAATGGTTACCACAAGGTCAAGGACTATTCATTGACCACCACAAGGTCAAGGATGACCACAATGTCAAAGACTACCACAAAGTTAATGACTACCCTAAGGTCAAAGACTATTCAATGACTACCTACCACAAGGTCAGTGACTAGCATAAGGTCAAAGACTATCTTATGGTCAAGGACCACCACAAGGTCAATGAGTACTGGTCACAAGTTACCTTTGATTTCTCGTCCTCCAGCCACGACCGGGCGACGGTTGTGAAGGCTTGGTAGGACCAGGGGAGGAACAGGTCGATACCGACACAGTGCTTCAGGAGCCCCGGGTACCTGTTCACCTTCTCATGCAGGGAGTGGAAGTCAGTGGAGTAGCTGTTCCCTAGAGGCGCATGGACAATCATGTTGAGTGAGTGAGTGAGGTTTAACGCCGCTTTTAGCAATATTCCAGCAATATCACAGCGGGGGACACCAGAAATGGGCTTCACACATTGTACCCATCGAACCCGGGTCTTCCGACCGCCCCTAGAATCATGTTGAAGTTATTGCTGTATGAGACTGGTATACGATGGAAGACATATAGTCATGTTTGGAAAATGGATGGTTTGTTTTTACACCACAGTGAGGAATTTTCAGGGATTATCACTGATAATATTGACAGAAATATGTGCTCAAAACGTCATATTCAGCATTTGATTGGAGTAAAGTTCAGAGTTTGTTTTGAATGTTTGTTTGTTTTTCTGTTTAATGCTGCATTCAGCAATATTCCAGCTATATGACAACAGACAATCCAGTGATTGAATTCATGAGCAAAGATCCATGTGGTTGAGGTACATCGATCTGCTGTCAACCAAGTCACCAATCCATTTAGTCTCTAAATAGGACAAGCATAGGTGATTGGGAATCAATACATAACATGAAATATGTGATAAGTTTGACCCAGCAAATTTACAAAATACAGCCACAAGGCTTTGCAGTTCACTTGAATTATGAAGAAATAATGGCGGCCATGTCAAAATTTAGATTTGACTTTTTAATTAAATGCTTAGAGACACCATAACTGGGATCTTTCTTACAAAGTTTCAAAGAACTTTCAGTTTCCGTAGTTTCAGAGCTGATGTAAAAACATGACAGTAACACCAGGAAATGGGGTTAGGTGAAGGTCAGGGGAATATCCGGTTAGAGATATCATTTGTACACAGTTTCAGCTACGTAGGCCTTGTAGTTTCAGCGGAGTCATCAACAATGTAAAGAGCTCACTTGATTTTCAGTCAGGTGAGAGAGAAAGTGGTATTGACCACAATATTGATTGCCAAAGTTACTCCATTCTTCAGTGAAGCTATACAGAGCGCCTTATCTCACCCTTGTAGTTGAGACAGACAATGATGTGTAGATTCTGTTTAATCCTCTTGATGTAGCGATCAAACGCCTGCTCAATCTTATCGACCCTCTTGGTCTGTACACCCCCCGGCATCATCTGGCTGACTATCTTCTGAACCTCAGCATCTGAGTACAGTCCCGGGGACGTTCCTGGCACACACAACACTTCGGTTAGTCTGATATAGTAAATAGGACATCAGATAATCAAGCATAATTACCCTACACATCATGCTGGATAACAAGCTGACATCAAATATCGCCATTTAATTATGATAAATATTCAAGACCCATTCTCCACCATACCTTCATTAGGAAAGTGACATCAGTCTCTTACATTACATACACCTGGACAGCAATTTTTAGGGTTACATGTCATTTTTAACAGGCTCAAATTGAAACATTCCTAACGAACAGGTCTTCGGTATTCATCATAGGACACTCAAGGATGAATGACAATGCAACGTTCAGAAAGAGACAGGAACTCCTGCTAACACCGTGGCTCACCTTCTGCCATGAGGGTGCTGATGTGCTGCAGACAGGCGGTGCCCAGATCCTCGTGGATCAGCAGCACTGCAGGTTTCCCTACCACCCCGGCGTGCTGGCAGGAGCGCTTGATGTGCTCCCTCACGATGGTCAGGTTGTACCCCCGGTCTGTCTGGGGCTTCGGCTCGTACACCTGGGGAGTCACATGATGATGTTCAACACATGTCTTACTGCATTATCTTTGCCAAACCATCTCGTACTACTGCTGGAACGTGTTATAACCTGATTGAATATATGAAAATTTGAACTGTTTGATAAAAAAAGTTTTTGGTCAACAAAACCAGGACAATTACTGGTCCGAAAAGAAATTCAGGAGACAACAAACTTTGCTATTTAATCAGAAACACTTTCATAATTCAACTAATTTGCCATCGTCTTGCCATTTGTTCAGGTAAAGAAAATCAGGAGATTGACATTGCATATTTCTTCACAGTAGATGTGTGGTGTTGGGGTGAACAATCAACAGGGTTCAAGTCTTGGTCAGGGTGTAAGCTGCCACTTGATGACATGTCCTTGTGTCTGACAGTCAAACTCACTGTCAATACAGAACTGTCTCCACCTGTTGTCTCTAATAATAAACATAACGAGGTAAAAGGAATCCAACATACAATACATCAGTGCCTGTTTAATCATCCTTACCTTGCAGTGTGCAATGTAGGCGGCCAGTCTGGCCAGTGTGGCTCTCCCAGTACAGTAGCTCATGCCTAGCAGTAGGCCGTGGCCGCCTGGGTGCGCCTGAAAGTACATTATTAACATGGATTCATAAAAGAACCATAATGTGAGTAATGGAATGTTAAGTTAGGTCTCACTATTAAATATTAAAACAAATACTTGGCATCTATTCTGAATGAAAGGAGACATCGGCATGAAGTTGTGACACTCTCTGTATGACATCAACCCCATGGAGAGTCACAGTGGACCGTACGACCCCACTCTTTCTGACAGCTGTCATCCTAATCAATGGCATGGATTGTTCATGCTACCAATCACTGACTTGCCTGGCCTAGACCTGATGATCTACACAGGTCACCATGATATAGCTGCAATATTATACTATACATCTGTAGGGTAATGAATGTTCTTACCAGTATCCGGCTGAGTCTGGCAGCATGGTTGATGGCCTCAGTGAAGAACACCACCTCCAGTCTCTGCCACGTCCCTGTGTTGTACTCCGCCAGACAGGTGGCCAGGGCCTCTCTCAGGCCCTCTTCTGTACTCTCCATATACCCTGCACACATACAGCAACAGCATTCATTGAGCATGAGACATGCCCTTGTACACAGCAACAGCATTCATGGAGCATGGGACATGCCCTTGTACACAGCAACAGCATTCATGGAGCATGGGACATGGGCTTGTACACAACAACAGCATTCATGGAGCATGGGACATGCCCTTGTACACAGCAACAGCCTTCATGGAGCATGGGACATGGGCTTGTACACAACAACAGCATTCATGGAGCATGGGACATGCCCTTGTACACAGCAACAGCATTCATGGAGCATGGGACATGCGCTTGTACACAGCAACAGCATTCATGGAGCATGGGACATGGGCTTGTACACAGCAACAGCATTCATGGAGCATGGGACATGCGCTTGTACACATCAACAGCATTCATGGAGCATGAGACATGCACTTGTACACATCAACAGCATTCATGGAGCATGAGACATGCACTTGTACACATCAACAGCATTCATGGAGCATGAGACATGGGCTTGTACACAGCAACAGCATCCATGGAGTATGAGACATGCCCTTGTACACAGCAACAGCATTCATGGAGCATGGGACATGGGCTTGTACACAGCAACAGCATTCATGGAGCATGGGACATGCCCTTGTACACAGCAACAGCCTTCATGGAGCATGGGACATGGGCTTGTACACAGCAACAGCATTCATGGAGCATGGGACATGGGCTTGTACACAGCAACAGCATTCATGGAGCATGGGACATGCCCTTGTACACAGCAACAGCCTTCATGGAGCATGGGACATGGGCTTGTACACAGCAACAGCATTCATGGAGCATGGGACATGCCCTTGTACACAGCAACAGCATTCATGGAGCATGGGACATGCCCTTGTACACAGCAACAGCCTTCATGGAGCATGGGACATGGGCTTGTACACAGCAACAGCATTCATGGAGCATGGGACATACGCTTGTACACAGCAACAGCATTCATGGAGCATGGGACATGCACTTGTACACATCAACAGCATTCATGGAGCATGGGACATGCACTTGTACACATCAACAGCATTCATGGAGCATGGGACATGCACTTGTACACATCAACAGCATTCATGGAGCATGAGACATGCACTTGTACACATCAACAGCATTCATGGAGCATGAGACATGGGCTTGTACACAGCAACAGCATCCATGGAGTATGAGACATGCCCTTGTACACAGCAACAGTTTTCATGGAGCATTGGATATGGGCTTGTACAAATCAGACAAAATGTTTCAGACACAGGGCAACTATAGGCTTTCACACAGACAAACTGTTTCAGACACAGGGCAACTATAGGTTTGTACAAATCAGACAAACTGTTTCAGACACAGGGCAACTATAGGTTTGTACAAATCAGACAAAATGTTTCAGACACAGGGGAACTATAGGCTTGTACAAATCAGACACACCGTTTCAGACACAGGGGAACTATAGGCTTGTACAAATCAGACAAACTGTTTCAGACACAGGGGAGCTATAGGCTTGTACAAATCAGACAAACTGTTTCAGACACAAGGGAACTATAGGCTTGTACAAATCAGACAAACTGTTTCAGACACAGGGCAACTATAGGCTTGTACAAATCAGACAAACTGTTTCAGACACAGGGGAACTATAGGCTTGTACAAATCAGACACACCGTTTCAGACACAGGGGAACTATAGGCTTCTACAAATCAAATTTTGACCCAAACTAAAACAATATCTGTCTACAGAATATGACAGCTGACAGAAAGGCTGATTACACTGAGCTGAATATTACATATTCTAACTATTTGAGTTAAACAGTGATGAGCCAAAAACCATGAAACATTTTTAGTTTGCTATTTTGATTGAAGTAAAACATAATAGTTCAAGTCCTGTACCTTTCTCCACAGGCTGCCCCTGAGCTTCTGTGTGACATGACATGAAGAACTTGCTGAAGATGAAATCGGTGACGTGGCTGCAGCCGCCCTTAATCTGAAACATGTCACATGAAACAATACTTATAGAATTTCTTCTTATTTACATTACTCTCAAAGGTTGTCAGGTTCTTTTTGCTATTACATCAGTAGAAGAATAAAAACAATCAGCTCTGATAATTTAGGCCATGGCTTTCAGATGGTTCGGTAATTAATAGGAATTCATTCTGGTTCAACCATGCCTTAGAATGTGTCGTTAAAGAGTGACTGACTGCTGTATTAACATACACATCATTTTCGCTGTCAAACCAAAGTGGGTTTTGAAAGTCTTGACTGCCCATTCCCTAAGTCTAGCCCTATTCACAACACTCACCTCGTCCAGGGACATGAGAGCACCATAGAATGCTTCATATTCCTTGTCTGCAATGAGCCCCGCCTTAAAGGTGACCCCTCGCTTGGTGATGCCGGTCCGGGACCCCTGCCTCCGGAGACTTGGCGTGCGGCCCTCTGTCACACTGCCTGCTTAGATGAAAGAAGGACTGGGAGATCAGATCTTCGTTAATAACCCACTAAAAAACAGGCACAGTTTCAGGCCAACATTTCTTTCCATCTTCTAAAACTGCTACACACTTTCTCTTTAAAACTGTCTCCTAGAAATCAGGTACAACAGGACTACCTGACAGTCCAGGTGACTGAGAATATGCAATATCGGAATGTGGACAGAATTAGTGGTGAACATTCATAGAGTGAGTGACAGTGCAACCTACCAACGCTGGACCTTCCGGAGGTCACCTGACCCATGGGATCACTTCTTGTTTCCTGCTGGGGTGCAGGGCCATCGGGGTGCTCGTGATCCGGGCTGATCCTACCCAGTTCTAGCAGAGACAAGGTGGGTGCAAAACACAACATCTTAGTTAGGTGAACTCACACTACAGGAGGCTGAACCAGGCAAATGTCTCCTTGTTCAAAATTTGTCCACATTATTGCTTGACAGTTGTATGCTAATCAAACACAAAACATATATTCCAACCATCTGACATGTACCGGAACTTTGTAATATGTTAAGCCCCCAATCCCTATCAACAGTGACTCTCTGTAGCCGGTCTCCCAGTGTCGTCTAGATCCTTGCAATATGTCTCCATGTAATGTGAGATCAAATAATGTGTGGTTTCAACAAGGTTAGTCAATGCAACACAAATTTGAGATGTTGTTTAGTGCACAATCCTAAAATAATCTGTAATACTAGCATATTATAAACTCTGTCTCAGTTTGACTGAAATTAATTAAGTTTATAGCCACATGGCATAGTCAACAGTTTACAACTACAAAACAAATTACATAGGTGCAATAACAGCTATTCTGTCAGACTGTTTGATTGAAAAGAAAGATCCATAACTATGCAAGTCTAACCCAAGAAAATGATACAAAACCCAAATCAGGAGTGAAATAACCAGAAGAGAAAGCACTCATGAGAGAAGAGCAACAGCGACAGCTAAGCTTCACTTTGTCAAAAACATGAATTGCTGCTATTCTGGATCTGACTGCGATTCCAGAGAAGCAAGCCATCCTGTATGAGCTGAGTTTGCACAGGAGGCAGTGAGTGAAGGAGTGGCTACTCACCTGGAGGCTGCTGCTGCCTGTCCCGCACTGTGTGGGCAAGTCAGGTGGTTAGATACCGTGGCATGCAGTTAATAACATCTATAGTGCTATAAGTGACGGGGGCTTTGTTCACTGCCTCCCCAGTGGAATCCTTACAACATCTTCTTGTCTATTTATTCAGGTATTTTTAATGGATGTGCTTTGCCAGCCACAGGAGGCAAATATTGAAATAGTTGTCAGGCTTGACTTGAGAATAATGTCATAAACCATCCACTCGAAATAAAAGTGTTAACTAAAAATATGAGCTCGATCCTTATTTATGAAGAACATTGCTGGGGCAAAATGTTCATCAAGTGTATGTATATCTATCATGAAAACTGCTTTAGAAAGATCCATGTTGACTGCTTATATATATTGTCATATGTACTTTATGCTGACTGACCACCAGTATAAAATACAAACTAAAGGAATATTAAGAATATTTTCATGAGACCATTCTTAGATATTTGTTTTTTACTTTATTCATTTATACTTAAATCAGTCAACAGCCTCTCATGGATTTGTTACACTCTGAGGTTTTATATTTTTGGAAATTTACTACTGGAAACAATTGCTGCTATCTTTACAAGATTTGACACCACTGTACACTCCTACAAAGTTAACGTTTCTGTGATTCCTGGGGACACACATGTGATTGAGTTAGTGCTGAGGCTGGATACACAGTGTTAGAGGTACATGTTGAGATACAGGTACACAATGTCACATGATCACGTACCTGATGTGAAGGACGAGTCTCTGCTGGCCCGTCGCTGAGCTGCTGTCAGTCTCAGACCCGGAACTTTGCCCTTCGACACCAGCTCCCCAACATCTGTAGAAGGACAAACAGTAACAGTTAGACAGATACAGGAGCACTCCTCCTACACTGAACATGTCGAAACATCTCACTTATCTAGCTATGAAAGAGGGACTATGAATGGACAGAATGGAAGCTACACTCCGAAGCATTTGACATGATCTGTCAGCAGATCGAGTCCTCCAACATAGACCTATTTGCCACCAGCCAGAACTTTCAACTGCTAACCTACATCTCCCTGGTTTCAGATCCTCAAACAGTAGCTGTCAATGCCCTCAGCATTCCCTCGGAAGGACTAAAAACGTATGCTTTTACGCCGCCAGTTCTCAAGCACACTCGGAACCTAATTCTGATTTTGGTTGCACCCTGGTGGCCAGCGAGGAGTTGGTTTGTCGACTTCAGAGATCTAGCAAGAAACAAGCTTCCGGGTTGGCCAAAAATAATGCTCTACCCACCTCAGGTCACCCTGCCTGGCTCCCCGACAGATTACATTTGCACGCTTGGTACATCTGCAGAGAGCTCTCGGCACCAAGGGCCATTCATCATGGGCTGCCAAGGCCATAGCATTGGCTCACTGACCTTCCACGAGGGGTCTTTACCATGACAAATGGCGATCCTTTCAATCCTTCTGCATGGACGAGCGGCAGGATCCCACATCTACTTCCCCTTAATTCTTGGCTGAATATTTACTCTTCCTCCGCTGTAATTGTCGCCTCAAGGATTCAACAATATCATCAATTCCATCAATTTTGTACTAGCCATTCCAAAAGACCGCAGAGTGACAAACACTGGAATTACAAGATCTGCTGCATTCTTTTCGATAAGAAGATCAGAAAGCCAAGGTCAGTTCCCCGCTCTTGGATCTGAATGTGCTTATACACAGGTACTCTGGAAGGCTCCGTTTGAGCCCCTACATTCATCATCATTTTATGACCTTACTAAGAAAACGCTTTTTCTCTTGGCACTGGCTACAACGGTGTGGGTCAGCGAACTCAATGCCTTAGAAGTCACTCAGGTCTGTTTTGAGCATGACGCTCTTTGAACTGCGGTGGATTTTCATTGCCAAGAATCAACTCCCAGGACAGTCTTTCAATTAATCAATTATTCTTCAGGCGGCCACCAGTTTAGACCCTCCCAAGGCCAACAACACGCCTGAAATTAGAGCAGTTGCGTCGACTATGGCTCTTCATAGCAACTGCTCCCTCAAGTCTATCATAGAAGGGTGTTTCTGGGGTTCCAATACCATTTTCATCAGTCATTATTTATGTGATGTGGAGGATGTCGCTGGTGTTCATAGTTTCAGTCCGATGGTTGTAGCTCAACAAGTTATCATCGTCATATATGAGTTAGGAGTCAAAGTGGTGTTTGAATGACAAGCTAGGAGGGGCAATTGACCAGGGCCGAGCGACACTTCAGCAACAGTCCTGTACACTGACCTGATGGCGTGCCATATGTGCTAGTCTCATCTGACATGTCCGACTCCTCAGTGCTGTCTTCCGTGTTGTCGGAGTCGTCTGTCACCTCGTCATGCTCCGCGCTGCCGTGATCAACCTCACCTGCTGTCTCTGTCTCAGTTACCTCCCCTGCAACAAGCCGGTGGAATACGACACTATTTCCTGCAATATGGTTGATAAGTTATAAACATGAAAAACAACAACATATAAATATAGCAGTAAATTGCTGTGGCAAGTATCCCTGTATGTCACAAACTGTACAGTTACACTGACATTATGACTAACTTGGTTCACTTTTTCTGCCTCAGCCAACACTAAGAAAACAAGAAAATCACTGTGAAGTTGTGGAGCGCACATTGTATGCTACAAGGTTGTATTTGCTGGGCTGAATGAAGTCCATTAAACACAGTGATGTACGATACGCAAGACAATATGATACTGAGATGTTTTCTCCAATATGGCATATTCATAAATATTACAGATCTATTAGATGTGTTTAAGCATATTTATCTTACCACCATCTGTGTGAGTTTGTGTTGTCTCGAGTTCAGTTGTCACATCCATGGATGTGTCACGCGCAGAAGAGTTTGTCTGGCTGGTAGAGTCCGTCTGGGGGGACTCGGATGACTGGCCTTGACCTCGGTATCCTCGTGATGGTGACTCGGAGGATGACTGCTGCTGCACCTGACTGCCTAGGCTCATGCTGGTCATTGATATCCCATCTTCCCCTGTGTTGTCCACACCCATCATAACCTTATCCCCAGACTCATCGTCATAGGGGTCAAGGTCATCATCAATGTCAGAAGGCGTTCCAGGTGGAGGTGTGCAGTGAGGACCTCTTTTTGTCGGAGTAGATCGCCCCTGGAGTGGTGAATACTACCACTATTACTACTACGGGAGTAGATTGCCCCTGGACTGGTGAATACTACCCCTATTACTACTACTGGAGTAGATCACCCCTGGAGTGGTGAATACTACCACTATTACTACTACGGGAGTAGATCGCCCCTGGAGTGGTGAATACTACCCCTATTACTACTACTGGATTAGATCGCCCCTGGAGTGGTGAATACTACCACTATTACTACTACTGGAGTAGATCACCCCTGGAGTGGTGAATACTACCCCTATTACTACTACTGGATTAGATCGCCCCTGGAGTGGTGAATACTACCACTATTACTACTACTGGAGTAGATCACCCCTGGAGTGGTGAATACTACCCCTGTTACTACTACTGGAGTAGATCACCCCTGGAGTGGTGAATACTACCACTATTACTACTACTGGAGTAGATCACCCCTGGAGTGATGAATACTACCACTATTACTACTACTGGATTAGATCGCCCCTGGAGTGGTGAATACTACCACTATTACTACTACTGGAGTAGATCACCCCTGGAGTGGTGAATACTACCCCTGTTACTACTACTGGAGTAGATCACCCCTGGAGTGGTGAATACTACCACTATTACTACTACTGGAGTAGATCGCCCCTGGAGTGGTGAATACTACCCCTATTACTACTACTGGATTAGATCGCCCCTGGAGTGATGAATACTACCACTATTACTACTACTGGAGTAGATCACCCCTGGAGTGATGAATACTACCCCTGTTACTACTACTGGAGTAGATCGCCCCTGGAGTGATGAATACTACCACTATTACTACTACTGGAGTAGATCGCCCCTGGAGTGGTGAATACTACCCCTATTACTACTACTGGATTAGATCGCCCCTGGAGTGATGAATACTACCACTATTACTACTACTGGAGTAGATCACCCCTGGAGTGATGAATACTACCACTATTACTACTACTGGAGTAGATCACCCCTGGAGTGGTGAATACTACCCCTGTTACTACTACTGGAGTAGATCACCCCTGGAGTGGTGAATACTACCACTATTACTACTACTGGAGTAGATCACCCCTGGAGTGATGAATACTACCACTATTACTACTACTGGATTAGATCGCCCCTGGAGTGGTGAATACTACCACTATTACTACTACTGGAGTAGATCACCCCTGGAGTGGTGAATACTACCCCTGTTACTACTACTGGAGTAGATCACCCCTGGAGTGGTGAATACTACCACTATTACTACTACTGGAGTAGATCACCCCTGGAGTGATGAATACTACCACTATTACTACTACTGGAGTAGATCACCCCTGGAGTGGTGAATACTACCACTATTACTACTACTGGATTAGATCGCCCCTGGAGTGATGAATACTACCACTATTACTACTACTGGAGTAGATCACCCCTGGAGTGGTGAATACTACCACTATTACTACTACTGGAGTAGATCGCCCCTGGAGTGATGAATACTACCACTATTACTACTACTGGAGTAGATCGCCCCTGGAGTGGTGAATACTACCACTATTACTACTACTGGAGTAGATCACCCCTGGAGTGGTGAATACTACCACTATTACTACTACTGGTAATGATAGAGATAACTGACAGATTTTGTCCACTTGTTTCTGACACTTGCATGTGGATTTTGACATTTTGAAATCAACAAAACTAAAATTAAAAATGTTCCATACACATATACAGACTTGTTACATTTATAGAGTGTTTAAGAAAATAAGGAAGTGAATGTTGTTTTGGGCCACAGTCAGCAATATTCCAGCTTTAACATGGCTACCTTTATATAACCAGGCCTCAAAGTTGCGACTAAAATGGTAGCCAATGCGACCTAAATTTCAGTTTGTCTACTGTCTAAAATTCAGAGGTAGCCAAATGACTACCTAGAAAAATATCTTGACTAAATTCTATTGCTACACATCTGTAGACACAAAAATAAATAACACCTGATATTGGAAAATATGTTTGCTAATAATTGTACTCGCAAATAATTCCTTCTAAAGTTGACAATGAACCAAAATACATAAAAATTGATGTAATTAGTACTTCATTTTAGTTGACAATTCTCAATGGATAAGCGAGGATATATATAATCTAGTAACATAAATTACATCATTGTTCAAGTTACAAATAACAAAAATCAAGTACAGTTTCCACTAATATACAATTTCATGACTAGTGCTGTAACTTGTACATATTATGATAGTTAGTTGATAAAGATGATTTCAAATGCTTTTGGCTACCTACAATATAGGCTTGACCTTTTGATTTTACCACTGGCTAACTGGAAAAAAATACTTGTAGCCATATGGCTACTTGGTAAAAATTTAAACTTTGAGGCCTGATAACTTAGAGAAGATCAGGCTCGTAACAGGAAACATGAGCAGTGATCCACAGCTTTGTGATGACACGCAATCAGTCCAGGCACAGAGCCGGACATCTCACGGCAAGCCACTCGTGCTGGAAGGCTGTTCAACAGTCATGATATTCTGGCACTCACAAACTGAGACTGGGTTTCCTCTGTGATGGCTGCCATCTCAGTGGCAGGGCTGTCCCGGGGGCTACAGAAGTGCTTCACCACCGCCTCCTCCAGGGTCCTGGAGAACCACAGCTGGTCTGGCACACACATAACATGGGATTACTCAACAAGGTTGGGTACAGGAAAAGGGACAAAAGTTAACATCATACATGTGCACTCCTCAATTTAATAAAGGGAGCGTATGTTACAAAACTGTTTAATCTCTACTGCCACACAATTTTAGGATATAGTTTCAGGATCAGCAACATAACAGATGTCAATATGATTCTCATACACATCACAACCACCTACCCTCTGATGATATAAGTCTGTCAGAAAATGTGCGACAACATTCATGACACCAGAGCTGTGCGATGACCTTCATCATGGGGGCAGCGGGGGTGAGTGTGGCAATCTGTTCCCCCCGTCCACCACCGGCCAGGCTGCTTTGGCTGACAGTGTACGACTGGCTGGAATCAAATGATGTCTGCTGACCTGCAGCAGTCTTCGACTCTGAAATCATCATGTTTCGGTATCAGATGTGTTTCAACATTTGAGAGATATACTGAGACCACCTTAAAACTGAGCTGTGTATCAGAAGGAACACAAACAAGTTGAGGATGTTGGCGATTGTTGGGTTGCAACTTCATTGTAAGCATTAGTACAAACAGCAGAGGACATAGGACACATAACACACTAGTTTATCAGGGTTAGCATAAAAAAAAACTTTTTTCACATCCTCATCTCTAAGTAAAAGTTAACATACTACAGTGTTGCACACTATGTTCACTTGTTCATGGTTAACATCCTACATTGTTACACATTATGTTCTCTGTTTCATGGTTAACATCCTACATTGTTACACACTATGTTCTCTGTTTCATGGTTAACATCCTACATTGTTACACACTATGTTCTCTGTTTCATGGTTAACATCCTACATTGTTACGCACTATATTCTCTGGGTCATTGTTAACATGCTACATTGTTACACACTATGTTCCCTATTACATGGTTAACATCCTACATTGTTACACACTATGTTCTCTGGGTCATTGTTAACATCCTACATTGTTACACACTATGTTCTCTGGGTCATTGTTAACATCCTACATTGTTACACACTATGTTCTCTGGGTCATTGTTAACATGCTACATTGTTACACACTATGTTCCCTATTACATGGTAAACATCCTAAATTGTTACACATTATGTTCTCTGGGTCATGGTTAACATGCTACATTGTTACACACTATGTTCTCTGGGTCATGGTTAACATGCTACATTGTTACACATTATGTTCTCTGGGTCATGGTTAACATCCTACATTGTTACACACTATGTTCTCTGGGTCATTGTTAACATGCTACATTGTTACACACTATGTTCTCAGGGTCATGGTTACACATTATGTTCTCTGGGTCATTGTTAACATCCTACATTGTTACACACTATGTTCTCTGGGTCATGGTTAACATCCTACATTGTTACACACTATGTTCTCTGTTTCATGGTTAACATCCTACATTGTTACACACTATGTTCTCTGGGTCATTGTTTACATGCTACATTGTTACAAACTATGTTCTCTGGGTCATGGTTAACATCCTACATTGTTACACACTATGTTCTCTGGGTCATTCTTTACATGCTACATTGTTACAAACTATGTTCTCTGGGTCATGGTTAACATCCTACATTGTTACACACTATGTTCTCTGGGTCATTGTTAACATCCTACATTGTTACACACTATGTTCTCTGGGTCATGGTTAACATCCTACATTGTTACACATTATGTTCTCTGGGTCATTGTTAACATTCTACATTGTTACACACTATGTTCTCTGGGTCATTGTTAACATGCTACATTGTTACACACTATGTTCTCTGTTTCATGGTTAACATCCTACATTGTTACACATTATGTTCTCTTGGTCATTGTTAACATCCTACATTGTTACACACTGTGTTCTCTGGGTCATTGATAACATCTTACATTGTTACACACTATGTTCTCTGTTTCATGGTTAACATCCTACATTGTTACACACTATGTTCTCTGTTTCATAGTTAACATCCTACATTGTTACACATTATGTTCTCTGGGTCATTGTTTACATGCTACATTGTTACACACTATGTTCTCTGGGTCACTGTTAACATCCTACATTGTTACACCCTACGTTCTCTGGGTCATGGTTAACATGCAACATTTTGAAACCTACTGCTTTCTTCCTTGTCCTTCTTCTTGGTGCGAAGTTTCCTGATCCGTGACCGTGGTGACATAAGCAGGATGCCCTGCACAACACGCGAAATGTCGTGAAGAGAGAAGACGTAGTGGGCATGTGCAGGAGTCGGTCGAAGCTTGTCTCGGACTGACTGATACAGCTCCACCAGACCAACAATCATTGCCTGGGGAAAGTCAAATAATCTTACAGCAGAAGAAGAAGAAGGATTCAGTCAGCAATATTAAGCCATCACACATCATCCTCTCACTAATCTGTGCCAGTCAAACTAGTGGTTCATAACATGCTCAAGGACCCACCCTGTCAGCCAAAGTACAGACACCATCAACCCCATTTTAGTCAGCTCTAGCATGGAGTCCCTACAACATCACTAACCCACTGAGTGATACATCTGACCTACCTGTCCGAACTCATAGTGGTGCTCCACAGTATAGGTCGGGAACTCCTCTAGCCAGGGCTGTAACTGCCGAGAGTAGATCGTAACTAGGTTCTCCATCGACGGACAAAACACGCACAGGTTGATGAACAGTCGCGTCAATCGAGATGACATCACATAACATGCATGTCCCAGACCTGTACCTGAGGTTTAACACAGAGAGATGGGCAAACATGTACGTATACAGGAAATATTTCTCATGAGTCTGTACTGGCAGTGGAGAACAGAAACCAAAAGCTAACTGGGAACTTCTGGAATGTGCACATGTACAGTGTAACCACAAGTGAATCACATTCGTGAGGACAGTCCAAAATATACCAACACTTAAGACTAGACAAGAGGAGTGCCTTGACCTCGAGTTGAAATCTGCCTTGACCATGTAATCATCTTCAAAAGATTGACTTTCCTCTTTCACTGTATCTTCCATGCATTTTCATAAAAATTAGTCACATGTATATGAATCCGCCTTAACTTGATCATAAAGCTAACACACCATGTAAGAAAGGTTCTCTGCAAAGACCAAAAGATATTTGTGTGTAAAAGAGTGTAATTGTATCATAGTTATGCACAAATCCGAAATAAGCAAATAAATATAAGCCAAGAGCCAAGAGATAACTATATCTGATGTACACTCAAAATGTCCACAGAATACTTGTGTTAATGCTATACTTTAGGTTTATGGATCTGCATAAGCTACTTAAAAAAAGTGACAAGAACTAATTCTGGAAAGATATATTTTCTTATTCTGCCAAATATGTGTAGACCAAGTAAATATAAATGACGACTTTACAAACAATTCATTAAACACATGGCAATATTATTAGTTGGAAAATCCAAAATGGCTGTATACGGTCTCATATTAGGTCAGTAACATCCATCTTGGATTTTTACTGATGTATACAGGCTAATGTGTTGTTTTTCGTTCTGCACTCTGATTGGTCAATCTCACTTTGAGACGTAATAAATTCAGATATGTTTTTGAATAACAGAAAAAAAATCTGAAATGACTTTCTATTCTTCGACACACAAAAATCTGTAAACCAAGAAATAAGTCTATGAAAGCAGAAGCAACAGAAGCTATATTTTTGTTAGGCCTTACCAGGAGATGAGGGTGTGGTGCAGGCTGCCACGAATGTCGCCTCCTCCATGCCCTGGAAGCGCTGTCTCTGTCTGTCGTACACGCCGCCAGTCGTCAGGATCTGTCGCAGCACCTCAAGTGGGGGCTGGTAGGCTGTACACAACAACATTTACCATGGTGACAAGAATAGCGGTCAAATGGAAGCATGCTATCTTGTGTAATAAATAATGAATAAGTTAACTGGCTACCTGAGTGTATTGTATGTAACAGATGTTAAAAGGAACTGTGCAAAATATATAGTATTGGTGACGTAGGTATGTAGAGTCAATCACAACAGTATGAACAATCAAATCAATGTTAGGCACGGCAAGAGCGAGACTTTTTCCCACAAACATCCATTCCAATAACCACCATTCATTCCCGTACCCTTTATTCATGATGAACAGTCCCAATCCTTACTGGTAAGAATTGAATTGATAAGCTGGGTGATGCTCTACTTAGAGTGGAGAAGGGAAACGATATTGTGACAACACAAAGAACTAACAGCCTATCCTCTGTGCCATGTTGAGAAGGGACAATATATTGTGACAACACAATGAACTTACAGCCTATCATCTGTGCCATGTTGAGAAGGGACACAATATTGTGACAACACAATGAACCTACAGCCTGTCCTCTGTGCCATGTTGAGAAGGGCTACAATATTGTGACAACACAATGAACCTACAGCCTATCCTCTGTGCCATGTTGAGAAGGGACACAATACTGTGACAACACAATGAACCTACAGCCTATCCTCTGTGCCATGTTGAGAAGGGCTACAATATTGTGACAACACAAAGAACTTACAGCCTATCCTCTGTGCCATGTTGAGAAGGGACACAATATTGTGACAACACAAAGATCCTACAGCCTATCCTCTGTGCCATGTTGAGAAGGGAAACAATATTGTGACAACACAATGAACCTACAGCCTATCCTCTGTGCCATGTTGAGAAGGGATACAATATTGTGACAACACAAAGAACCTACAGCCTATCCTCTGTGCCATGTTGAGAAGGGAAACAATATTGTGACAACACAATGAACCTACAGCCTATCCTCTGTGCCATATTGAGAAGGGACACAATATTGTGACAACACAAAGATCCTACAGCCTATCCTCTGTGCCATGTTGAGAAGGGACACAATATTGTGACAACACAATGAACCTACAGCCTATCCTCTGTGCCATGTTGAGAAGGGACACAATATTGTGACAACACAATGAACCTACAGCCTATCCTCTGTGCCATGTTGAGAAGGGCTACAATATTGTGACAACACAATGAACCTACAGCCTATCCTCTGTGCCATGTTGAGAAGGGACACAATATTGTGACAACACAAAGATCCTACAGCCTATCCTCTGTGCCATGTTGAGAAGGGAAACAACATTGTGACAACACAATGAACCTACAGCCTATCCTCTGTGCCATGTTGAGAAGGGACACAATATTGTGACAACACAATGAACCTACAGCCTATCCTCTGTGCCATGTTGAGAAGGGACACAATATTGTGACAACACAAAGATCCTACAGCCTATCCTCTGTGCCATGTTGAGAAGGGACACAATATTGTGACAACACAATGAACCTACAGCCTATCCTCTGTGCCATGTTGAGAAGGGCTACAATATTGTGACAACACAATGAACCTACAGCCTATCATCTGTGCCATGTTGAGAAGGGCTACAATATTGTGACAACACAATGAACCTACAGCCTATCCTCTGTGCCATGTTGAGAAGGGACACAATATTGTGACAACACAATGAACCTACAGCCTATCCTCTGTGCCATGTTGAGGTCATCCACAAAGAAGAGATGCCTCTGTCTGTCCGCGGCCTGCAGTGACCCGGGCGCCCCCACCACATCCATGGCCTTGTTCTTCAGCTGCACGATGTGGTCCACCATCATGTCCTGGAAGATGGCAGACGTCATCCCACGTGACATCATGGCCGTTGTTGACGTCTGCTTCGGTAGGACCAGGTGCTGCAAACAACATTAATACTTGTGATTTGCAAGAAGATCCACAAAGTGTAGAAAACCCTTATGTATCGGTATATATAATAATTGCTACATCAATGCACTGTTAAACTCTTCTGCCAGTCATTGTATGGTTTCTTTATTCAGTCTTCCCAACAATAGGGTCCACAATGAGAAACAAACACAGGTTTCAACATTTATATGGCAAATCTAATCTGCAAACCAAGTAATCAGAAAAAGAGGTCTTAATTTCCACCAACGACGAGTCCAAAATGAGCTGTAGAGTAGTCATCTCACACACACTGAGCCTGTCCAACACAGGAGACAGGTGCAGACAATCTGTGTAACTGACTTCACTCCATACCTTGATGAGTGCTGTCTTGCCCACTCCGGCAACACCAGTCAGCAGGACGGGGAGGTGGGCCGACACGAACAGCTCCAGGAGGTAGTTGTAGCGATCCACCTAACACAGACAGCTTTATGTCACTCACAACTATAATCAGAGGCAAGGAATTACATATTAGAAGTAATAACTATTGACATTTTGTAATCAATGTATTCCGCAATTGTGTCATCGGGCAATATACCATTGAAGTACATGGACAGCTTGACATATGTAAGTGCACATCAGATTTACCTAGTGTGCATATGTAAGTGCACATCAGATTTGCCTAGTGTGCATATGTAAGTGCACATCAGATTGACTTAGTGTCCATATGTAAGTGCACATCAGATTTACCTAATGTGCATATGTATGTGCACATCAGATTTACCTAGTGTGCATATGTATGTGCACATCAGATTTACCTAGAGTGCATTTGTAAGTGCACATCAGATTGACTTAGTGTGCATATGTATGTGCACATCAGATTTACCTAGTGTGCATATGTATGTGCACATCAGATTTACCTAGAGTGCATTTGTAAGTGCACATCGGATTCACTCAGTGTGCATATGTATGTGCACATCAGACTGACTTAATGTGCATATGTAAGTGCACATCAGATTCACTCAATACTACCAGTGAAGATTATGAGTTTCATTGATCATTGACACATGACTAGACACATTACAGCAAGTTTTCAACAGCCATTACAAATCCAGTTGAGTTATATTCCTTGATACAAGCAGGATGTGCTATGGACCAAAGTGTCCAGACCTCCGTCTGCACCAAGTTGCAATGTCTTCAACAAATAAAGCAGTGGAGGGTTCACTGTAATATTCAACCATAGACAGATTGTTACTGTCCAACCTTGTGAGGCTTTACCACCATTTGTTTGTCTTATCTGAAATAAAATACACAAATAAATAAAAACACTATCACATGTCCCACTGTTCACAGAGTACAAATATTTCTGCAGAGGTACTGATTTCTGCAGACGTACTGACCTCTGGTGTGAAGACGAACCCTCCCAGGCTCCGAACCTTCTCTTGCTGTCTCTGCCCCCAGCGTGTGAAGGTCCCACTTGTCTCTTCCAGACAGTAGTCAAACACCTGACCCCACACAGGCAATCGGACTGGGTGGGAAGCTCGGTAAAGCACATCATGGGCAAACTTGCTGAATCGTTCGCGGAATCTAAACAGGACAAGAGAGGGAACATAACCTCCTTAGTATTCCCTTTAATGCACCTGACTACAACACACGTATTCAATGCCTATGCTGCAGACAGAAAGAGCTACTAGACCTACCTATCATGCAGAGATCCCCCAAAAGACCAGATGTAGGCAAAGGCGAACATGCCCTTGACGATGGTGGTGTAGCCAGGGATGAGGACCTCGATGTGGGAGCTGCTGGTCATCCGACTTGCCATTTGCCGGGATGGAGCGCCACCTAGTGAGCTCTTGGTGCCGCCCTGATGCTCTGCAAATACGCACCAAAATGTATAATACTGAACAGGTACAAGTGTCTGTCACGGTGTAGCACTGATAACAATCTCTGATTGATGCCCAAGAATTTAGGTCTGCTAATTGGAAGAGAATAATTATGACCATATTTGGAATATGATGTGAGGTGAGGTGAGGTGAAATGGGGTTTAACGTCGCGTCCAAGATTATTGCACTTATATAGCGACGTGGGAATATGATGTGAGTAGCACATATACATAATAGGATTTAAAGTGTCATAAGAATATTGTTTCTAAACGGTACCTGGCTATATTGTAGTGTAGATTTAGGACAAAGACTATTGGAAGTCAATGTCTAGGTATGGAAGTTGTGATAGAGCTCTGGTGCTGTTGTACAAAGCAATCTTTGCGCAAAAGGGATCGTAACTCTCTTACCTTCACATAGACTTACAACATATGTAGCGCTAAGATTGTTTTGTATAACAACACCTATGTCACTGGGCAGGTGGGCTTGAAGAGTGAGACCTAGCAGTGATGCCACACATACCATCCTCTTCCTTTAGTTCTGCCTGGACGCGGCGGTCCAGCTCTTCTCGGAGGAACATCTTGTCAAACAGCGCTTTCAGCATGTTGAGGAACATGGTGACTTCCTGGATACCGGGCACCACCTGATTGGCTCGCACCTTCTCCACCCCGACGTCAGTAAGCAGGGCAGGACAGCACTCACTGGCCAGGAACTTCACAGTGGGTGGGAACACATCCTTTACAAGGTCATCAAGGATTTTCATGCTGTGGAGAAGAAGCAATAATTTGTAACATGACAGCTGAATAAACATTTACAGAACAGGGTCTATTCATTAAACGTGACAAAAATGTGTACAAATCAAATAAATTGTTTATACTGGCTGAGTCACTATCTTGATATTTTTGTTTACTGATTCAAGAGCATGGAGCCAAAAGCCACTTTGAGAAAATATATTGTCGGATCATATGTTTTGTGACTTCATACATTTTCGAACAGCCATGTTTATCGCGAGTACTCCCACTATAACGAGGGTGGAGGAACACAGGCATTGTAAATACTCACATAATGGCCTGGTTATTTTAGATAAAGTTGTCTTTTATAAGAGAATGAGATGTTTTACGGTTGTTCTTGTGACAAGCAAGAAAACTATGTAAGTTCCTTTGTCTGAAAACCCATAACACATGGATAATATAAATAGTTTTCTGAACCCCTCTAAAATGGATGCTGTAGACAAATAAAAGGATACAACTAAAAATTGATACAAAATCAAAGTAACAATTAACTTTTAAAGTAGTAATTGATTGAATGTGTTGTATGTAGTCTCAGGCCACTGCAACCTTACATACACATACACGTTAAGAATACAAGGCATTCCACACACCAAGTGTCAGTAATTATTTTTGCCCTCAAAGCCGACCCAAACAAACTTCATGGCAAATTGAATAAAACAATATTGAGGTACACAAATATATTTATATTTCAACCTATCCAAGATAAAAGATGTAAACTATAAAATATAAATATTCATATGCACCAATGTAACACTTTACACGAGACCTAGAACTGATGTGATTCCAGGATGTAGTGTCTGATGACACTGTACACACAGAGCCCTGCATCGGCACAAGTCATGTTTCCCAGATACAGGTAAAACTAACATGACATTGAACTCACCATGCTGATGTGAGAACCCATTTAGTTTTGGCCGTCTGCTTCCACTGGTGTATGAGACCCTCCCAGGACACAGTGACAGGGGCACAATGAACAACTGTGCACCTAGCGATCGCTCCAGGAGATGCCTCTACCAGGCTTGGGCTCTCGAAGATGAAAGCAGTTGTGTCTGAAGTTGTACAAAGAAGTTGTATCAAGGACTTACAAGATACAAGATAAACTTTTAAATGAGATTGCCCCTAATGTCCAGCCATTGAAGCAACATGATTTACCAATCTTTCCCTGCTCTGGAGTTGTTGTTTACAATTTACTGTTAAGAAATTTGATTAATACACCAGTGTCAATTAAAGCTGTAACATTTATTAATATCATTTATAATACAATATCTTCATTTTACATGGACATGTTTTCCCCAAAACAGAAAAAGCAGGGTCCCACAGAAGGGTTTCCAATAATGAAATGTTCAGTTACAGTGACAAGAATACATATACATGAATATTCCCCCATATTGCTGCAACCCGTCTTGGGCAGACAAACCAGTTGTTGATACAAGCAAGGATGAACATCAGAGTACAATGACACCCAACCAAACACACTTGGGCAGGCAAACCAGTTGTTGATACAAGCAAGGATGAACATCAGAGCACAATGTCACCCAATACTCTGCATTGTAACCACTCATTTCTCAGGTGGGTCGGCTGCTACCTGCATTAAGTACAATCCATTCTGTCCCAGAATCCCAATGGCGGTTGCCAGCTACTCACCTCTCAACTTGACCTGCTCTCCATTGGCCACAGACAGTTTGTGTTCCTCGTCCAGTAGTGTCTTGAGTCCATCTGCCCACACAGCATCCAGGTCCCCATCCATCACCAACCAGCGCAGCAGAACAGACGGCAACTCTGTCTGATGCCGATGACGCTTCTCCGCCACCTTCTGGGCATCGATGTAGGCTCGCACAGCCAGCGACATGGCGTAAGAGTCACTGGCAATCTTGGACATGATGCCCCCATGCCACAGGCCATTCTCAAAATGTCCAAACATCTGGAAGAGAACAAGCTTTTTAAAAACCTGACAAATGATGCACAGGAGAACCTGACATATCAGATCAAAGTGACTTGCTAAATCCAAACCATCTCAATAAACAACTTTCAAGAGTAGCAACAATGTCTTTGAGATATTGTGAAATAAACAGTTTCCTGATAAAAGATTAATTGCATGCCTTTCAATGGTGATTCCCAGTTATGTGTTTGTTAGCTGGAAGTACATGTCCAAGAAAACAGTATTTGTAGAAACATAGCTCAGAAACAAGTGGGTAGAATAACATTAAACATTTTAATCCATTCATTGATAGTGGCCACAGGCCTAGTTTCTCATTTAACACAACTAACTGCTGGTTGTACCCTAACTGCAAGGTAGACAGAGGCAACAAGCTTGACTCCAAGTGGCAGCCTAGTTTCTCATTTAACACAACTGGCTGCTGGTTGTACTGCAAGGTAGACAGAGGCAACAAGCTTGACTCCAAGTGGCAGCCTAGTTTCTCATTTAACACAACTGGCTGCTGGTTGTACTGCAAGGTAGACAGAGGCAACAAGCTTGACTCCAAGTGGCAGCCTTGTTTCTCATTTAACACAACTGGCTGCTGGTTGTACTGCAAGGTAGACAGAGGCAACAAGCTTGACTCCAAGTGGCAGACTAGTTTCTCATTTAACACAACTGGCTGCTGGTTGTACTGCAAGGTAGACAGAGGCAACAAGCTTGACTCCAAGTGGCAGCCTTGTTTCTCATTTAACACAACTGGCTGCTGGTTGTACTGCAAGGTAGACAGAGGCAACAAGCTTGACTCCAAGTGGCAGCCTAGTTTCTCATTTAACACAACTGGCTGCTGGTTGTACTGCAAGGTAGACAGAGGCAACAAGCTTGACTCCAAGTGGCAGCCTTGTTTCTCATTTAACACAACTGGCTGCTGGTTGTACTGCAAGGTAGACAGAGGCAACAAGCTTGACTCCAAGTGGCAGACTAGTTTCTCATTTAACACAACTGGCTGCTGGTTGTACTGCAAGGTAGACAGTGGCAACAAGCTTGACAAGAGAGAAACTGTCAGAAAGTGTGTTCACCAGTATATGGTATAGCAATGAAGTAGTAATGGGAACATGACTGTTAGCTTTTAGGGCCTGCATACTGGCTGCAGCTGTTGAATACCCTAGGGAGAGAAGAGAGATCTAAAACTGTATCCAAGCCATGACCAAGTTGAAATGCAGCCATGTGCTACTGGGCAGAGCCAGCAGTGGTGTCAGGTGGATGCCTCATGGCTGGAGAGCTGCTGATTCCATCTCACCTCACTAGGCGGCATGACAGTCGGGAGAAGGCGGATGAGGTCCACTTTGGGGAACTTGGCACAGTCCATCATCTTCTCCTTCTCCTCTTGGTTGACTCGCTTCACATCATCAAAGATTTCTTTGGTGGCCAACAGGTTCATATGCAGCAGTCGCATCTTATGGGAACCCTTGGTCTTCTTCTGCTTGAGATCCTCATCAATGTTCTGGAGAAACTGTAAGATTGATGGTTAGAGGAGATTAAACACTCACTTCAACAGTTACATCGTTTGATTCACACCACATGACACATGTTCAAATTGCATGTCTTGATTAAGTGTTGAACAGTGTCATGTCAGTGTCTGATAGTCACAAGTCCCATTCCAGTGTCTGACAGTCACATGTCTCATACCAGTGTTTGACAGTCACATGTCCCATACCAGTGTTTGACAGTCACATGTCCCATACCAGTGTCTGACAGTCACATGTCCCATACCAGTGTCTGACAGTCACATGTCCCATACCAGTGTCTGACAGTCAAATGTCCCATACCAGTGTCTGACAGTCACATGTCCGATACTAGTGTCTGACAGTCACATGTCCAATAGCAGTGTCTGACAGTAACATGTCCAAAAGCAGTGTCTGACAGTCACATGTCCCATACCAGTGTTTGACAGTCACATGTCCCATACCAATGTCTGACAGTCATATGTCCCATTCCAGTGTCTGACAGTCACATGTCCCATACCAGTGTCTGACAGTCACATGTCCCATACCAGTGTCTGACAGTCACATGGCAGTGTCATGTAGTCATGTGATTTGGTAAAACAATCAAATGATAAAGTTGAGCCATCACATCTTGGTTCAACCGTCACATGACTTGACTCACAACACAATCAAGTTACAAAACTTATATCTTATATCAAGATTAATATTGTCTTATTTATACACAGCAATATCCAGAGAGATGATTGTCATGATCATAACATAACAGCTTGTGTTCATTTCAAATTCTGAAAAAAATATGAAAAAATCAGCGGAAAAGAGTTACAACAGATGAATATGTGGACATGTGTTGGATATGCCCCACAAGATTACAGACACACCAGTCTTATCTTGCATGAACAAAAGCAGAAACAGCAAAATATATCGTAAAACAAAACAAGCAAAATATACTGAAGCAACTAAACATCTAGGCTATATGTTAGGGAGGCAGTACTAGTTTAATATAGGATATATATCATACACTATGTAAATGATAGGTCATTCATTTTCTCATGAAACAATGACAATAAACTGTACTGGTAAAATCAAGCTCCCCCAATGCCCTGTCAATCTGTGTTTAATGTTAGGGCCTGGTCATTCTTTATAAGGGCTGGATGGGTGGGGAACATAGATAGGGCAAAACACACAGGCCCCTTAAAACATAAACAATGGTTCTGAAAGAAGACTGTACCCAAATCCTAAACATACCATGCTGCATGTATGACACTGGACACTGACTCTAGGTTGGAAGCATAACAAACTCTAGCATTTGGAGGACACCTTGTGCTTGAACTTGATATAAAATATTCTAAATATAAGAAAAGAAATATGAAAATAGGCCAGGTGTATGGATGACTCCACTGACATGTTACAACCTTTTGCTGGAGAGAAATGCAGACCTATCAACAAGTCATGATATATACCTTATATCACCCATATTACGTATTACGTAAGAAGCACCCAGGATGCTCTCAAAATTAGAAATAAGGGGCTCTTATTAGAACATTATTTTGGTGAAAAAAAAACAGTTGAAAGATCGTAAATTTTGGGGTTTATGCTGACAGCCTGAAATGTTTATATAAGACAGATATATTTTTCCAGAATTTAATTGCCCATAAATAAGGGTGCATATAACACACAAGTGCGTATTATACATGAATAAATAAGTCCTGTGTACATTAATCAATTGGAAGGGGTGCTAATTGGGATTGTTTACTGGCTAATATATTAGCAAATATCGCCGTGGGCGCTTATTACGTTGAATACGGAATGTATTTAAGGGAGTGCAATCTTACGTCAATCAGACCAAACGCTTTGTCTAATTTATCTCTTTTCTTCTGTATTTGTTTCTTTCTATTCTCGTCATGATCATTCCTTATTCTCTTGTCTTCCCACGTCATCTTTTGTACATATGTAAATAATATATGGAAATACCAAGGAGAGGGTGTCCTAAGTCTGATAACTTGCTCCTAATTCTTTTCCATTTGTGAAGGTAATATGTTTTTACTAAACTACAACCTGGTATAACAGACTGACATACAGAAACACTTGACACTACAGACAATATCCACATCAGCCTGTACTGCATGCTGGCCTACAACACATCAGCCTGTACTGCATGCTAGCCTACAACACATCAGCCTGTACTGCATGCTGGCCTACAACACATCAGCCTGTACTGCATGCTAGCCTACAACACATCAGCCTGTACTGCATGCTGGCCTACAACACATCAGCCTGTACTGCATGCTGGCCTACAACACATCAGCCTGTACTGCATGCTGGCCTACAACACATCAGCCTGTACTGCATGCTGGCCTACAACACATCAGCCTGTACTGCATGCTGGCCTACAACACATCAGCCTGTACTGCATGCTGGCCTACAACACATCAGCCTGTACTGCATGCTGGCCTACAACACATCAGCCTGTACTGCATGCTGGCCTACAACACATCAGCCTGTACTGCATGCTGGCCTACAACACATCAGCCTGTACTGCATGCTAGCCTACAACACATCAGCCTGTACTGCATGCTGGCCTACAACACATCAGCCTGTACTGCATGCTGGCCTACAACACATCAGCCTGTACTGCATGCTAGCCTACAACACATCAGCCTGTACTGCATGCTGGCCTACAACACATCAGCCTGTACTGCATGCTAGCCTACAACACATCAGCCTGTACTGCATGCTAGCCTACAACACAACATGCTGATACAGACACTGACACTGAGACAGACAACAAACACTAGGGGAACTTTCATCAATGACAGCTTGGAAAAGTGTACTTCTTAAAGCACCGTTTCTCATCAAACATGGACACAACAATATGTTATTGAGAAACGTATTCCTACAAACACTAAAGAGGTGAATATCCTCATCTGTCACAAATGTAAATGTGTCGTTGAAGGATTCCAGAACAAAGTAACCATGGTAACTGTATATCCTGTAAATGGTATAGTCAGTTTATAGATTTACCGTGCACCTGAAATTAACTGGAGAAAGTTTATGACAAACAACATGGTATTTTTCTTGAAATGCTGACCCCCAAATCACTATTGTGTTTCTGGCGTCCCCCTGGGCCACTGTTCCTTCCTCACACATCTGGAATTTCCCTCCATAATGTTGTGTGGTTTGCACTGATTCTGCTTGAGTCGGCCATCTTGTAGACATTCCAGAATATTCTTTTTTTCAATTTATAAAGTTGTCAGATTATTTTCCAAAGCGTAGTCTGGAGTGGCAGATAAAAATTTGAAATAAGTGTCGTAGAGCTCCAGAAAGCTGCTTTCTGGTTGGCTACTATTGACAAAAGGTCATTCTGATGTGATAGGATGACCTCAGATCTTTGTGCAGTGGGAGAAAGAAGTAAATAGATCACGCTGGTATACAGGGAAAAGTAAAAAATAAATATTAAAAAAAAGTCGATGTTGAAGTCATTGAGGCTAGATAGTTTTGTGGAACAGCTATGAAGGACTGAGTCTACCATGGCTGTATATGGATATTAATCTACCGGTCTATATTCTAGATAGTTAGGACACTACCTAATACGCAATATCAAGCAGTGACCACAACAAATACTTACTTCCTCTTCCAGTTCATCGACCTCCTCACCATCCTAGATAGAGAGGTAGTTGTAGTAGGTAAGCAGTGTCATACTTCAGGTACCACACACAGACCTCACACAACCTTTCATCATTTCCAAAATCATTCAGGTTCAGAACTGATCTGCTACAATCCATGCTGCACATGGCCATAAGATGATACTAACAGGATCAGGTGGTCAGACTCGGTGACTCGGTTGATGCATGTTATAGCATCCCAATTGCATAGGTCGATGCTGATGATGTCAACCAATTATTTACAGCTCGCTGTCATATAGCTGCTATATTGCTGAGTGTGGCCTTAAATAACAAACATATAATCTATTATATACCATGACATCCCTCTGTTCCCATGACATTTTACCCTTATGGCATAGATGGTTGTTCATACTATCAACCACTGGTTTGCCACTACTATATTATCTGAAGACTGCCATTGCTGAACATTCACTCTGTCACCCTGCTCCTGACAAGTCTTTACCTGCAGCTTCTGGGTCTTGTACTGGAAGACGAGATCTCTGTCAGTGGTGAGCTCATCCTTGGAGTGGTCAGGGGCAAACAGCTTGTAGTTGAGGAAGTTGATGGCCCGGGCCAGCATGGTGGAACATGTGGACTTTCCGCTCCCCGCCTGTCCAGTGAGAATCACAGGTTGCTTCAGCTCCAGGGCTGTGTGGAGCTGCAGGATCTGGGGAGTAGGACAGATCTCATGAACAGGGTGTATATTCAGCTCCAGGGCTGTGTGGAGCTGCAGGATCTGGGGAGTAGGACAGATCTCATGAACAGGGGAATGTATTCAGCTCCAGGGCTGTGTGGAGGGGCAAGATCTGGGGAGTAGGACAGATCTCATGAACAGGGGAATGTATTCAGCTCCAGGGCTGTGTGGAGCTGCAGGATCTGGGGAGTAGGACAGATCTCATGAACAGGGGAATGTATTCAGCTCCAGGGCTGTCTGGAGCTGCAGGATCTGGGGAGTAGGACAGATCTCATGAACAGGGGAATGTATTCAGCTCCAGGGCTGTGTGGAGGGGCAGGATCTGGGGAGTAGGACAGATCTCATGAACAGGGTGTATATTCAGCCATAGGGCTGTGTGGAGGGGCAGGATCTGGGGAGTAGGACAGATCTCATGAACAGGGGAATGTATTCAGCTCCAGGGCTGTGTGGAGGGGCAGGATCTGGGGAGTAGGACAGATCTCATGAACAGGGGAATGTATTCAGCTCCAGGGCTGTGTGGAGGGGCAGGATCTGGGAGTAGGACAGATCTCATGAACAGGGGAATATTCAGCTCCAGGGCTGTGTGGAGCTGGACAGATCTCATGAACAGGGGAATGTATTCAGCTCCAGGGCTGTGTGGAGGGGCAGGATCTGGGGAGTAGGACAGATCTCATGAACAGGGTGTATATTCAGCCATAGGGCTGTGTGGAGGGGCAGGATCTGGGGATCTCTGCTCACCTTGGTGATGAGTTCTTCATTCTCCTTCATGTTGACCTCCTTCAACTGTTCCCTGATGGCACTGATCAGTCTGGGGTCATGTGGCATGTATGTGCCATCTATCTGGGCAGTGGCTGTCACCGGGAACACGTCGCGCAGGAGGCCATAAAACTGTGCTCGGTCGTCTCCATCCTGTATGCGAGACTCAACGACTTCTCTGATGGCATACACTATGGAGTGTTCCTCTGCCAGCTTCCCATCCTGTTCCGCTGCACTGGGCTTCCAGTCATTCTCTAGAAGTATCAAACATTTCCTCACACAATATTGAACAAGTTGAACCAAATGTTCTCCTTCTTCAAATTGTAATACAATGTTTAACTGACAAAAGACAAACGTCATGAAATACTCTCTTGATTATCATGAATCACTGTACTTCACAAATCAAGATATCCCATCGTTCAATTTTCATGGTTTCCACTATACCTGACTCTTGTCCGGGGGCTTCATGGAGGAACTTCTTGTCCCGTATCCTAGCAACAGCAACCATCAGAATCTTCTTCACCTCCCTCAAACACAGGTTGTACTCCAACTGTCTTGGCAACTGCACAGAGAAGCAGGTTCCTCTTGCAATATAATCTCAGCAAGCTATTTCTACAGACACACTGGTCTAGCCTGTTAGTTAATGCAATAATTATAATCATCGGCAAATTTATTGAGCAGATGAAGCAATATATTTGTTCATTGTTAAAAAGATGACATCCCCTTCAGTCTGACTAACGTAGTGTCACAACACAACACAAAAGCAGACTGTCCATCAGATTGCCAGCTTTAGTGATGAATAAAAACAAATTCAAGTTACTTTTTACATATACATGACAAAGAGTTGTAAGACATAGCTGTAACACCAAAGAGATGCTGTCCACCCAGTCTTACCTGAATCTTCATTAGCTTCAGGAACAGCATCATCTTCTGAGCACAGGTCTTGAACTCCTCATAACCATGGCAACACAGAGTGACCTCTATGATCTGCTGAGTGTCTGGGATGACGAGAGCACAAGGCCGCATCAGTGCCTGTAACAACAGTGAGACATCATCAATACTACTCTCCAGGGATGCACATCTCCCGCCACCCCCAACCCTTTATTCAGCCAACTTAACATTTATACATCTGGAAGTTTAATAGGTGACCGGTATACAAGTGTTAACATCTAACAACACTACAAATACTCATTTGGAGATATCAGCCAAACTAACACGCCATAGAATTATTTTTTTTAAATTCCAACCAAAGTGAGCCCAAGGGTGGGCAAGGGCGCCAGCCATTACCTGGAAGTTCTCAGGGATGTCTGTAGTGCCCACATTCGGTTGGCTCAGTGTCATGAAGCACCCGTAGTTGGCGCTGGCTGGGATCAGTTTGCCGTTGAACATGACATTACCCACAATCCTGTGCACGTAGGTTGGTTCCTGGATGAGCTGCTTGTAGTCTGGCGCAGACTTCTTCTTCTTCTTCACATGCTCTGAAAAATACAGACAACATGTACATACTGTAACACCAACATGACTTGACAACAATTTAAAGAAAATACTTAAAGGATTCCTGGTAACACCCTGTTTCAAACTGCATTGATCTGGCAGCCAACGTGTATATGTTTGTAGGAGACTGGCCGAGGCAGATTTCATAAAAATTCATTCTAATCAACATGCCAGACAACAATGACAGACAGCTTCTCTGACGTGTGGGAAGCAACTCAAGGGGACAAGGCCTACTTTCTCAGGGCATTTGATTGTCACATACATTATGAGACATTAAGTGTACAGTTCTGTGGGATATCAAGATAGTCAACTCACCATAAAAGAGAGGGGGTGGCTTATTGGACTTATAGAACTGAGATTCCTTGATTTCAACTTCCTTCTCGATGGAATGGCGCCGTCTCCTTTCTCTCTCTGCGATCCAGGTGTCTTCAAAGTAAGTGACCAGGCCCTTCTCCTGCAGGAAGTCAGGGTATGGAAACAAGGCCGAGGTGGACGACAGTAACAACCAGTCAAAGTAGTCTTTCAATCATCTGTCAGTCTTAAGTCATATAATTTAAACATTTTGTTTTCCGTAAGAACAAGAATAAAGGCATTCTTTGAATGTTCCTCAGCCTCTTCCAGTGATAGACATTGCATTATGTTACGCTTTGCTTCTGACATAACTGGAACCTCTCCTGTGAAACACTGGAGTCCAGGACGGAATGGCCCCAGCATGCAATGCTTGTAGGAAGTGCAGATATATGAAGATCCGTAGTTTAAACGTGTAACCTGGATGGTTGTGTGTCATCATGTCCTGATGGCACAGATCGTTATTCATGATGTCAACCACTTGTTTAACTAAACCACACTCAATACTTTACAGGCAGCCATTTTATAGTTACAATATTGTTGGCAGTGGCGTAAAGCATCATTGGATCACTCAAAGTGCACATCCATGTTTAAATGCATGAAAAATGCATCAATCATCCAGTACTTCAAAGGCAGTATTTCAACTGTTGAGCAGGACTTACGTTTGTTCAATCTATTGCGTCCTGAATACAATTGTTTTCTTCCTTTTAATAGCTTGGTGAAAATGAACTTACATTGAAGCCATGTGGCACTGTCTTCTGTCTCTCTAAGGGTGGTGACGTCTCCGCCCTCGGCAGTGGGTGTAGGGTGGTCAGGGAGTTGCGTCGGATCACCTTGTCCCCGGCTCCAACTTTCTACAAACCAAACATGAATGTCCAATTACACATTCATAGCAAGGTACAGCTTCCGAAACATTTATAACATTCATCGTTTGTAACTATACCCATCACAGTCAATACCATTGATTAATCATTCTTACAAAATAGAAGAGCAATATCCTTAACTTTATGTCAGCTTATGTACTCACGACAACAAGTTTCACTGTATATATTTTAATTTATAAACACTTAATACTACAAATGTAAAATGACTTCCAAACTTCTGAGTCTGGACACACAATTATGATAGACACCTTAAACTGATCCAAACAACTGCATATAGCTTCAAGAATTTTTTTTAAAAATTGATAAGATAATACATAAGATAATTGTGAATTAAACTTTGAATCCTATAGGTGTAAATTTGTATCTAGAGAGTGCTGGAACAGCCTCATACAAACACAAGCATCACAATCTACAAGCCAACTACAGACAGGGATTCCATCTTCTTGAGTAACACAAGACTCATCCAGCTGCTTCCACAGACACTGCCACCCAACACATCAGACGTCAGGCAAGACATGTTCACACCAGTGGTTAGCAAGACTCACAACAGTGTCCCTTAGACAGACACTGCCACCCAACACATCAGACGTCAGGCAAGACATGTTCACACCAGTGGTTAGCAAGACTCACAACAGTGTCCCTTAGACAGACACTGCCACCCAACACATCAGACGTCAGGCAAGACATGTTCACACCAGTGGTTAGCAAGACTCACAACAGTGTCCCTTAGACAGACACTGCCACCCAACACATCAGACGTCAGGCAAGACATGTTCACACCAGTGGTTAGCAAGACTCACAACAGTGTCCCTTAGACAGACACTGCCACCCAACACATCAGACGTCAGGCAAGACATGTTCACACCAGTGGTTAGCAAGACTCACAACAGTGTCCCTTAGACAGACACTGCCACCCAACACATCAGACGTCAGGCAAGACATGTTCACACCAGTGGTTAGCAAGACTCACAACAGTGTCCCTTAGACAGACACTGCCACCCAACACATCAGACGTCAGGCAAGACATGTTCACACCAGTGGTTAGCAAGACTCACAACAGTGTCCCTTAGACAGACACTGCCACCCAACACATCAGACGTCAGGCAAGACATGTTCACACCAGTGGTTAGCAAGACTCACAACAGTGTCCCTTAGACAGACACTGCCACCCAACACATCAGACGTCAGGCAAGACATGTTCACACCAGTGGTTAGCAAGACTCACAACAGTGTTCCTTAGACAGACACTGCCACCCAACACATCAGACGTCAGGCAAGACATGTTCACACCAGTGGTTAGCAAGACTCACAACAGTGTTGCTTAGACAGACACTGCCACCCAACACATCAGACGTCAGGCGAGACATGTTCACACCAGTGGTTAGCAAGACTCACATGAGGGTACCTTAGACAGACACTGCCACCCAACACATCAGACGTCAGGCAAGACATGTTCACACCAGTGGTTAGCAAGACTCACATGAGGGTACCTTAGACAGACACTGCCACCCAACACATCAGACGTCAGGCAAGACATGTTCACACCAGTGGTTGGCAAGACTCACAACAGTGTCCCTTAGACAGACACTGCCACCCAACACATCAGACGTCAGGCAAGACATGTTCACACCAGTGGTTAGCAAGACTCACAACAGTGTTCCTTTGACAGACACTACCACCCAACACATCAGACGTCAGACAAGACATGTTCACACCAGTGGTTAGCAAGACTCACAACAGTGTCCCTTAGACAGACACTGCCACCCAACACATCAGACGTCAGGCAAGACATGTTCATACCAGTTGTTAGCAAGACTCACAACAGTGTTCCTTAGACAGACACTGCCACCCAACACATCAGACGTCAGGCAAGACATGTTCACACCAGTGGTTAGCAAGACTCACAACAGTGTCCCTTAGACAGACACTGCCACCCAACACATCAGACATCAGGCAAGACATGTTCACACCAGTGGTTAGCAAGACTCACAACAGTGTTCCTTAGACAGACACTGCCACCCAACACATCAGACGTCAGGCAAGACATGTTCACACCAGTGGTTAGCAAGACTCACAACAGTGTCCCTTAGACAGACACTGCCACCCAACACATCAGACGTCAGGCAAGACATGTTCACACCAGTGGTTAGCAAGACTCACAACAGTGTCCCTTAGACAGACACTGCCACCCAACAAATCAGACTTCAGGCAAGACATGTTCACACCAGTGGTTAGCAAGACTCACAACAGTGTTGCTTAGACAGACACTGCCACCCAACACATCAGACGTCAGGCAAGACATGTTCACACCAGTGGTTAGCAAGACTCACATGAGGGTACCTTAGACAGACACTTCAGTCAGACTCACTTAATGGGACCTTGGACAGACACTTCAGTCAGAATCACATGAGCGTACCTTAAACAGACACTTCAGTCAGACTCACATGAGGGTACCTTAGACAGACACTTCAGTCAGACTCACATAATGGTACCTTAGACAGACACTTCAGTCAGACTCACATAAGGGTACCTTAGACAGACACTTCAGTCAGACTCACATGAGGGTACCTTAGACAGACATTTCAGTCAGACTCACATAATGGTACCTTAGACAGACACTTCAGTCAGACTCACATGAGGGTACCTTAGACAGACATTTCAGTCAGACTCACATAATGGTACCTTAGACAGACACTTCATTCAGACTCACATGAGGGTACCTTAGACAGACACTTCAGTCAGACTCACATGAGGGTACCTTAGACAGACACTTCAGTCAGACTCACATGAGGGTACCTTAGACAGACACTTCAGTCAGACTCACATCCACATTACTTTTTTCCAAACAGACACAAGGCACTTTGCTGTGAAACAGACATTGAAGATTTCTTGAGCACCACAACACTTCAAAAGACAAAAGGTGGGAATACATGTCCTCTAACATTCTATAGAGAAAGCAAGGCAGCAGAAGAGCAAGCACAGAAATCAATTTAAATGATTTAAGATTGATGAACACAGAATGATGATGATGATGATGATGATGTCAGATTTCAAAGGCTTGTGTAACAAAGTAGTTAAATAGTTCCTACAGAGATCACTGACACCTGACTCTAACATGTCATTCAATAACCTCAATGTTAACCTCTTCAACATCAGTGAGACTGTAACACTTTTATGTGCTTACTGCTCCATGCACATCTCTCAGCGGAAGCTCTGATAGAGCGATCATGAGGATACAGACAGATATGACTATACAGTAATTACAATCGGACCACGGTTGGTCTTGTTCCACCCAGTCACTACAACGGTCTGTCCGTCACACAGCACACACAACAGCCAATATTGACTGTTTGATGACATTTATAAGATTTGTGAATTGATCTCCATTAAATTAACAAATCTGTACTTATCATATCCAGATGCAAAATATGGCAAAGAGGCTGGAAAGATATGCAATGTATCGTGACACTAAGTCCAAGATACAGTTCACTTGGGAAGTGCAATTTTGAAAGAAAAGATGAAGAAATGCTGATCTTTTTCTTCCATAAGCCATTTAAAAAAATTAAACTTTCATGTCGATGTTCATATATTTAATATAATTTGTGAAACGCAAATTATTGATACACATTGCTTTCTAACAAAACTGCAGTCGTTTAACTGTATAAACACTATTTTATTATCTTATGTAGTTATGAATCCATAATTAGAACACTGTCCTAGTTACAACCTCCTCTCCAATAGTGTATGACTAATGAGGTGAGGTGAAATTGGGTTTAACGTCGCGTCCAAGATTATTTCCCTTGTATAGCGATGTGCATGCACGTGTGGGTGTGGTTGCTTGTACTAATCCGGACTGATGCCAATTTATAGTGCGAGCTCACTGAGATACCATGTCGCAGTTTAACGTGAATACCCCACTCAGACACAGTATACTGACTCCGAGCCGACCAGTCCTTGTTTTAGCCTCTTATTGCTTTAGCCTTGTTTTAGCCTCTTAAAGGTAACAACAAGTACCATCTTTTAATGTCTTTTGGTAGGACGCGGATGGGGATCAAACCCCGGACCTTCCGTTCTCCGGGCGGACGCTCTACCACTAGACCACGGAGGCAGTGTATGAGGAATGAAGTATGGTAGACCCACTTCATGTGTTCTACAACATACAGACAGACTGTGACGATAAAGATCCTCAGTTAGGGCTGGTATCAAAGTGAGTGAGTGAGTGAGTTGGGTTTAACGCCACTTTTAACAGTATTCCAGTATTCCAGTTATATCACGGCGTGTCAGCTTAATGTGGGAGGAAAGCCCAAAGTGATGCAGGTCTCTGACGTTTACCACTTCGGTGAAACCCACGAGCACGGGTATGGTGCTGACAAACCTAGAAACATAATCGGGGCGAACTGAGATTCGAACCCACAATCATAAGTTTCTGGCGAGTGAGGAGCACAGACTAGGGTTTGTTTAATCATACCAGGGTCTATTATGAACAGAAAAAGACTCCAACTGGAAGCAGTAGAAGATCAACATTTCTTTCCACATTACAAAACAAGGTTTATTCAAATATTACTCTACTGAGTGCATAGTTTTTGATAATTTGTCTCCCAAAACAAAGTCTTGTAGCAAACACAGGCAACGCTAAGTCTATCTATAAGAGGGAACACAACCTACCAAACTCAACAGCTGCAAGTCAAACAGAGACAAAATACACATCTATAGTTAAAGAAACATGGGAAATTCTACACCAAGTGCCACTTCTGTGAATATTCCTTCAAACCCTTTCTCCCACAAGGGAACCAGCTGGTATAATTTCAAAATATCTAACGTCCAAAATAAATCATAATATATATGACCAACCATGGGATAAGGGATCTTATGGGTGAAAAATCATAGTTAGACTTCTCATTATATTTTAATACAAAAGTGTCTTAGGACCACAAAAATAAAATCCACAAACTTCAATTCAAACATATCAAAGAGATACATAGCATCAAACATTTGGACTCATTTTCTGCAAAGTCCAATTTTCAGACACATAACTGTTTATGTAATAATTGCAGATTTTAGAAACAAGGTCTGATTAATTGAAAGTTGACATATATATATGTTGAAATGTTTTGAAATAATGTTTGTATTACATTACGAACTGCCAAGAGAAAAGTAACATATTTTGTAGTCAGCATACATGGCGATTTTTACGGAAGTGAGTTAGCGTGAAGCATCTTTTGTTTTCACAGCACAATTGTTACCCCAGCACCCATTAGGTCCCTCTTCTCCTGGTGACTCACAAATGCCAATCATAAAGGCCAATAAATTCCCAAGTTAGTTTTGATATGGTCTCTGCAGTGATGATTTGACGGTTTAACAGACACTGGCACTTGGAAAGTAGGAGACCTACCAGGGAGTATACAAGACTATACCTATCTAGACAACCAATCAAACAACTACCAATCCCTCAGTACGAGCTAGCCAATCAAATTATCAGCAGACAATTTTCAATGGGCTTGTTGTGATTGGCTGCATATATGACCAGAGACATTTAGCAATATATATAAATTTGAGAACACTATTCAAATAATTTATCTACAGTTTTATGTTTTCCAGTGTCTCCATGCAGTGAAATATTGTGATTGTAAATTGTATACCGAATTTGGAAAACATTCTGTGAAACTGAGATAATCTCTGATGAATTTAGAATTACCCTGTTTGGCCACAATGAATAAAAAATAGATTTCCATCCAAATTCTATTAAAATGTGATGTGGGATTAATGGTATCTGTGGACATCAAATTTCAATGGATGTGATTAAAACAAAGCATCAGTGCTTTCGCTTTATTAACATACAGCAAAACCCTTAAAGACAAATTCCTACTTGTCCTTATTGGGCAATTTGGCATGGTGCAGAACAACATATTTATTTCATCAAATTCAGAAAGAAAGGAGCATATTTTGCAATTTATGTTTTGTCTGTATGTATTCGGGGACATGAAAATAATGTGAGGAAGGCGGTTGGGATGAAAATCTAATTTCTGATCATTAATAATGGCCTTCTTTTCATATTTTAAGAATTAAACTAGTGACATAAACTTCATTTACAACAATTAAATCAATATTTTTTCATATTTTTTTTTCAGTTCCAAAATTGTGTCGCCTTATTTCGCTCCTACAGTTTTAAGAAGGTGCTACATGCAACCCATGCTACAGATGTATGTGACGGGGACACCGTACACAGGCATTGTCAGGGAACATCCTACAACAGGGAACATGGTGGTTATAGATGCGTGCTAGAGTCTATATATACCACAACATTACATCATACAGGTTACCTCGTCATAAAACAACCTAGCTCCATGCTGATGCCCAAAAACAGTCCAAGATCAAAGTTAGAATGTTTCAATTCTATAATGTCTCACACATAGATCTTAAGTGTAGTTAATTGTAATGAACACATGCAACCCTGATCTGGCCATTCAGTGAGTTGCCAAATCTTTGACTTGCCAAGCCTCTCGATCATACATAGTTTGGACAAATCTCTTGACCAGAGACAGAGAAGACAAGTGTCGTGATCATATATAGACTTCCCAAGTCTACTGACCACACTTTGAATCACCAAGTGTTCTGATCATACAGAGACTTGCCAATTTGTTACATAATGGTATCTATTTCAATAAAAATAATAAGAAACTAGTCAACTGTTATGACTCAAGGTTAAGTAAACTTTACACACACAATACACACCAGGTAAACGTGAGATAAAGTTGTTAAATGATCCACAACCATGCAAGGAGAGTCATCAACATAATTAACAACTTTTGAATGATTGGTTCATTGGGATACACCACACACAACCATGTTAGTGGTGCAGCACTAGGGAGCAGGGACAGTTGTCATGGAGGGCATAGTGGCAGTTCATGTCGATAATAAATCATTATAGATGAAGTGGCTGAAATTCTGCATTCCATTCCTACTCTACTTATAAGTCCATGTTTATTCCACCAGGGTTCACTTCCATAAAGGGATGTCAGCACCTTGGATATTGAACTCTCATGCTCAGACAGTCCTGGTGCTAAGATTGCTTATTGGACAAAAAGATATTTTACTAGACTCAGGCTTCGACTGGGTGTGTAACTGACAGATATTCATCACTGCAGAAAAAAGTTCTCCTGCTTTTATTTGAGGCCTCCCAACCTCATCCATGCTCAATGTCACTAGAATTCAGCACTTAGTGCTGGCTACTGCCACACAACACTCGGAGGATATCCAATCATAGGTAATGGCAGAACAAACTTTCTCTCTCTTGGCTGGCCAATGAAATGACTAACAAGACGTCAACATTAGCCATTCAGAAAGCATGCTTTCTCGAGCTTTACGGTGCTTGTTTCAAACTGGCTACTTCCATCTAAGACAAACTTTTGAAAAATATCAATTCAAAATTTGAAAGTTGAACAAAAGAGAATTCTGGATAATAGATGGCTAGTACTTCCCACTAGCTATGGAAAAGTCTCTTCCATTTTAAATGTTTATTCCATTGAAGTGGTAGATAAGGAATCATTAACCTTTTCAAGGTTGCATGTTTTAGAAACACACTCTGACTGTCACTATTCCTATCTGGTAAGCAACACTCTGACTGGCCGGATGAAAGGTCATTCTGACATGACCCAAAATGGGATGTCCTCAGATCTTTGTTTAGCGATAGTGAGAACTAAGATCTGTTTTTAATGAGATTGCAAATCCCCAGCTTCTTCTCCTAAGATCCATCATAAACTCCATCTTATTATAAATGAACTGGAGAAACATCAATAAAACCAGTGAAGTGAGACTGACAGTAAGCCTTCCTGTGATACTGGGGCCTCTGTTACCCACCTTGTCAAAGCGGGGTTGTCCTCGGATCTTGTACTGGTTTTCACTAGAGAGGTCCAACGTCCTCAATGCTGTGCGGAGGTAGTCAAGCTGCTGGGCTGTCACTGACATCAACCCTGAAACAATAGATGGGGCTTGGTATCTGAGGTGAAGCGAGGGCTGCTTAACTCCACTATTCCAGCTGTACCGAGGTGGCCACAATCAAGTCTGGACAAGCAGACCAATGATTGAGCACATGAGCAACAACCCATACCATAAGGTCATGATGACATGCAAGTAGCCAAGTCACAGTGAGTGAGTATGGTTTTACGCCTCTTTTAGCAATATTCCAGCAATATCACGGCAGAGGACACCAGAAATGGACTTCATACATTGTACCCATGTCGGGAATCGAACCCGTGACTTCGGCGTGACTAGCGAACGCTTTAACCACTAGGCTACCCGACCGCCCCGATAAGTCACAGAGTCTGGACATTTAATCCAGTTTGTCACCTCAAAATGAGTGGTTGACTGAATGCAGCATACTAAATAATACAATAATACAAAAATACAAAAATAAATAATACAGTGATCGTTTTGGTTTAAGAAATAAACGAGTGGGAGTTGTTTATCGCATGATAAAACACTGCAGTGAGAATAAACCATGAGGGGCTCCAAGTGGTTTATTCTAGCTGCAGGATTTTATTGTATGATAAACAACGACCATGAGTCGTTTACTTCTTATATGAGATATTGACATCAAGTACAGCATATTCAAATCTCCAGAAATGGCGTCATGATAGAACAATGTTTCATCGTGAAATAAACCACTCTTCGTTGTTCTTTGCGATTTACTGCGTAGCTATCTTATATATTGCAATATTTAGGCACTAAATGTGATTTGAGGATTGAAGGACGCAGTAAAGAGTGTGCTACCTCTCGTGACTGATGAGACAAAACACTGTATACCTGTGGTGAGCCTGTCAGTGTTGTCAAAGAGAGCCCAGCATCCCGACTGGACCATCCCCGTCATCAACTGGAGCATCATGGCTAGCGTCAGATTCTCATTACAGTTGATAGTGAAGATTGTCCTTCCGAGCATCTGGGCGCAGAGCAAAAAATATCAAGAAAATATCAATATCTATTCTTTTACCCTTTAAACATTATACCCAGACTTTGAAATTCCATGGAACATTTTCTGAAACATGACAACTTGGAGATTAATAAATAGTGGCACGGCACTGTAGGTCACCTGGGTATGTCGTCCAAAGTTCAAAATGTCAACAAAGACAGACATGGCTGTCAAGATTGATTTTCACTATTTTCTGAAAAAATACTGAGGACTAAATACTAACACTATAATCTAATATTCTGAAAAAGTATGATGTCATCATATGGAGAAACGTACATGCTAAAGTTCAGCTCCCTCACACCGGCAATTTCATAGGAGAAGTTTACAGTGCCAAATATGGTTTTTGAAAAGGTCAAAACAAGGTCAAAATTTTATATATTGCAAAAAATGTGTGTTGAAGCTCATCAAATACCAAAGTGTCCTTACAAAATAAACAAACGATGAGTCATCATTGTTGGGAACACGCATGTGAAATTTCCGCTTCATTCTGACGTTTACAGTGTAAGGAAAGGCATTTTGAGAGAATTTAAGAGCATGGTGAAAGTGTATGAGGCAAAAATGTGACAAACATCATGAAAAATGGATAGTAGCCATATTAAAAATCTGATGCCAAAATTTGAACAAGTTGGGGTATATTCAGTGGTAGGAACACGAATGGGGGTTTATTAGGAGAAGATGTTTCAACGTAAGACAAACGACTACAGATGACGTCCAAACAAACCATGACACACGCTCACTTGACTTTCGGTCAGGGGAGATAAAAAGGGACAATGTACTTTGTGTCAGTTGTGAGATTGAGACAATGACTCATGTCATCTTTAATTGCTAGATTTGAATATATCTTTTAACTGGAGTGGTTGCAGACATAGTGGGTCTTACATGACTTGACGCGAACATGCCAGGACGGCCAACTGAGCGTAGTCCAGAGGGGCCTTGGATTTTGTTTATCCAAAGTTCATTCCTCCATTATCTTACCCTCGCTAGCTCCCTGACTGTCTCTGATTTTCCGGTGCCTGCTGGGCCGACAAGTGCTCCACAGTGAAAGTTCTTTGTTGCCTGTGTGAGTGACAGGAAGGCTCGCTCAGTGAGCGGGGTGAGGACCAGGCTGTGCTGGGGTCCCAGGTACTCGTAGTCGTAGTAGAAGTTGTGGCCCAGCTGCTGGATGTAGCAGGGACTGAACTGGTAGTCAGTGGACACCGTGGTGCGCGTGCGAGTCATCTTCGGGGGCTCCTCTGTACACAGGAACACCAAGTAGGAAATACCATTACATCATTCCCCATCATATGAAACAAGTGTGTCAGTGAATGTTGTTTTATGTCACTGTTTCAGCTGTGTCACAGCAGCCTTTAAATACCATGGGGCAATAAAAACATTTGAATATTGCGCGAAAAAAGCCCAAATAGCTCAACTGTTTTTTTTAACTAGGGGTGAGGAGGGGGCATGACCATGCTGGTAGAGTTGAAGAATGGATGGTTGTATGTTTCACTGGAACTGATGCACAGCCAAAGCTTGCCACATCACTGAAAGCATGGTAGGGGCTTGGTTTTATCTTGGACTGATTTACCCAGAACAATCTGATGGTGAACTCTCAGTACTCTCCCCAAGGAGTGGAGAACACTACAAGTGCTGTAATCTATGATCAGGGTGAAGATGTAAACGAGCCAAACTGAGAAGCAGTCAACTGACTGTTGAACAGTCAGCACCATATAGCCATCATTAAAAGTAAGAAAGACTTAGATCTATGTAGGACTCATATTCTCAGTGAAATGCCACAAATGTAATGAAAGGTTAAGTGTTATCACAGTAAATTATAAACACAGGGGCAACCAAGAATATAAAAATGTCAGCCTCCTCTGACAACATGGCAGTCGTACTGTGTACATGACCCCCTTCCAGACATGACATCTATTGCAGAATATTGTACACATCTGCCAGGAAATGAGACAAGCAGCCGGAGATCCACGACCTGCCACAGATCGGAGTCTGACTACTGTATGCACTGACCTGCTGTGACAGAGACAAGGGAGCGTCTGTTGACAGGCTTGCTGGCACGACCTGACACGCTGTTCTGCATCTCCGTGACCACGGTCTTGGCTCGTAGAACATTCCGGATGTCCATACGGTAGCGAAGAGACTTCAGCCAGTCAAAACTAGTTTCTGAGGGAATCTCACACTGGAGCAGACCTGAAACAATGTGAGTTATACGACTTGATAAAACTGTATGTTTGTGAACAGAGTGGATAATACTGCACATAGATTGTACTTGATATGACAAAATCAGAATCAAATAATCTTTGTTTCTTTGACAATAATATTGTCAAATATTGCTTCAGTCTGAAAAACACAGCACTGATGTAATGATGTACTGTCAGATAAACTGGTAAATCATGAATAATATTTCAGTAACTTTAGATCATGGAAACTACCAAAAAAACTGTTCAATACCTCAGCAAAATGGGAGACAAGAAATTGCATTACATTTCACAGAATTCACTACAGATCAATGAAGTGAGTGAGTTTGTTTAATGCTAGCTGCTTTGAACAGTGTTGCAGTAACATCCCAGCATATCAGCTTACTGTTGGAGGACTGATCCAAGTGCTACAGGTCTTACATGTTTACCACCAGGCACAGGTAGCTTGCTGGCAAACCAAAATTCAAGTTGAATCAGGGACCTTTGGATTCTGGCACGCCCATAAGGGACACAACTCTGCATAGCAAATGTATAGCCCAAGACTACTTGGACCCCTGTTCTCCCTAAGGTCAACATAAGGGGGTGATGTTACAGCACTGTATGATGACTGACCATCTGTGATGTCCCTGTGGTGTAGGGTCTGCTTGATGAGGCTCGTCAGCAGACACTGCAGCCTCCCTCTCATCTCCAGGCTCAGCTTCTCATTGGTGGAAGTTTCCTTCAGAATGTCCACGTACTGGTCCAGCTTAGCGCACATGTTTGACCTGAAGTAGATGAACAGCGTTAAGTATTTCATTTATACCAAGGTTTAGTCAGCTGAAGTAAAGACCAAGGAGACACAGCTCAGTGACAGTTACCATTTACTTACTTACTTACTTACTTACTTACTTACTTACTTACTTACTTACTTTCTCAGACCGGATGCTTTTGAGTAGGGGCAGTGGGCCCATGAATCGAGAAATAAATAATGTGTGGCCACAGAGATAAAAACGCATTAACACACAGTCTTGGGGCAACCCCATCCCCACCAATCTTGGCATGACAACTGTTACAGCCTATATCAAAGTATGGAACAAACAGCCTCTTAGCACCAGGATCACTTTATAGATTGGACAAATACTGGACACTGACTCACCTTGTCAGCTTCAGGTCGTCAGGGTCAGGCTCTTAGCACCAGGATCACTTTCTAGACTGGACAAATACTGGACACTGACTCACCTTGTCAGCTTCAGGTCGTCAGGGTCAGGCTCTTAGCACCAGGATCACTTTCTAGACTGGACAAATACTGGACACTGACTCACCTTGTCAGCTTCAGGTCGTCAGGGTCAGGCTCTTAGCACCAGGATCACTTTCTAGACTGGACAAATACTGGACACTGACTCACCTTGTCAGCTTCAGGTCATCAGGGTCAGGCTCTTAGCACCAGGATCACTTTCTAGACTGGACAAATACTGGACACTGACTCACCTTGTCAGCTTCAGGTCATCAGGGTCAGGCTTCTCAAGGATGCGGGCCACGCCCCGTTCCCAGATAATGGCCTCGGACACAAGGACACACTGGATTGGAAACTGCAGCAACCAATGACGGAACGTCTGCTTTATTTCTGACTGCAGCGCCCTCTGTGGGGGAGTAGTGTCGCTAAGCTGAGCTAACTCTTCCAGGATCTGTATTGGTTGTCGTGAACCTAGAGCAACCAGAACACATGTTACATATCATAAGAAATTACACAGGCCATTGTGTGGGGAGAATTAGGCATCCCACAATGACAAGTTGGGTATGAAAATCTCATCATAGCATGTTGCCTTGAAACAATGCAGACAAAGAAAGTGACATATAAATAAAAAACTATAAACAAAAACATATTTGTTTGAAAAAGCATTTTTGTATGCCTTGTTGATGACACAAACTGGAAGGGTTGAAAGTGCATGAACAGAGTTGAAGTATATTTTTATTCTATGGATTAACTGAAATTTTGCAAAATAAAAATGACTTCATGAGCTGAACAACCCTAACAATACCTATTATTTTTCTTGCTTTACTTCTGTGAATATGTTATCTGCACAGTTATGACAAACGTCTCAAACACTTGGACATTGGCAGTCATTAAGTCACACAGTCAGCAAACAGTATTTCACCTTCAGTGCCTAAATGAGTGAATGTGAATGTTGTTTTATGCTGTGGTCAGGAATATTCTATTGGCGGCCATTCGGTCATAAAATACAAAGTTGAAATAGTGGACAAAAGTATGCAATGATAGTCAAATGTTATGAAGAAAGGATTAAATGTTACTAATAAACTCAGAATGTTTTACAAATTGCAGCGCCATCTGGTGTTCTTTATTTTCAACGTCATTTAGCCATTTAGTGTCCTTTCATGCGCATTGACGTTCTTCAGTACACATTGTTCTTTCTTTTCATATGACGTCTTTTCGTAACATTTGACTATTATATTGCATACTTTCGACCTTCATTTGAACTTGTATTTTTGAACTGAATGGCCACCACAGTATACGGCTGCATGGCCTGTAAACAATCACCTCAGGGCCAGTGCTTCATGAACAAGCAACAGTCAATGAAGCCTTATAAAAGGACATACTTTCAGCCACAATGTGAGCGCCTGAGTTCCTCATTTGAGTAAAGGCTAAATAACCCTTCAAAAATGACTTTGACCTTAGAACATTGACATATATAAAACACAATCCTTCTATCAGTCGTAATTGAACCTTTATTAGATGTAAATATGAATAATATTGAAATTTGAAAACATTACAGTTCTATGCCTGTGAAAAGCTTCATGAACATACTTTGAGTCATTTTAGTAGGGTGTTTAAAACCAAGACATATCTCCTACTTGAAGAATTGAATAATTTGATAATGAAACAAATAAATTACATTTGAAAATAAAAAAATATTAAAAGGAGACAAATGTGTTGTAGTGAGGGATGTTAACACTGACCTGGACAGCTTCAGTTTGAGTTGTTTGTTCTACTGTTTATCATATAAAAATTAAAAAACCCAAAACATATATTTCTTTAACAACATAAACCTTCCTTGTGTACTCAACCTAAACCTTACACTGACTTCAGAGAAGATTGGCATGATCTTAGCATAGTTGAAATATACAAGAAACATACAATCAAGGGTTAGTCACACACACAGATTAACACGTAATTAAGATATATTTCACAAATGTCATCTTTCATTATAATAAAGAATTGAGTGACTGACTGTTTGGTTTATGCCGCAGTCAGCAATATTCCAGCCATATCAGGACAGCCTGTAAATAATAGAAACCACGCCAGACAAACCTGTGGTTGTAACCGTGAGCCACATCCCATGTCCTGTGAGGACCCTTGACAGTCAATGATAACCCCATAAGTCAGCAATACACAGCCATATCAAGGATAACCCCATACAGTCAGCAATAAACAACTATATCAAGGATAACCCCATATAGTCAGCAATATACAGCTATATCAAAGATAACCCCATACAGTCAGCAACATACAGCTATATCAAGGATAACCTCATAAGTCAGCAATACACAGCCATATCAAGGATAACCCCATACAGTCAGCAATATACAGCTATTTCAAGGATAACCCTATACAGTCAGCAATATACAGCTATATCAAGGATAACCCCATACAGTCAGCAATACACAGCCATATCAAGGATAACCCCATACAGTCAGTAATATACAGCAATATCAAGGATAACCCCAAACAGTCAGCAATATACAGCTATATCAAGGATAACCCCAAACAGTCAGCAATACACAGCTATATCAAGGATAACCCCATAAGTCAGCAATATACAGCCATATCACGGATAACCCTATGCAGTCAGCAACATTCAGCTATATCGAGGATACCCCCACACAGTCAGCAATATACAGCTATATCAAGGATAACCCTATACAATCAGCAATACACATCTTTATCTAAGATAACCCTATACAGTCAGCAATATACAGCTATTTCAAGGATAACCCCATCAGTCAGCAATACACAGCCATATCAAGGATAACCCCAAACAGTCAGCAATATACAGCTATATCAAGGATAACCCCAAACAGTCAGCAATATATAGCTATATCAAGGATAACCCTATACAGTCAGCAATATACAGCTATATCAAGGATAACCCCATACAGTCAGCAATATACGGCTATATCAAGGATAACCCTATACAGTCAGCAATATACAGCTATATCAAGGTTAACCCTATACAGTCATGATATACAGATATATCATGGCTAACCCCCCTCGTCAGCAATCTACAGCTATATCAAGGATAAACCCCTGTCAGCAATATCCAGCTATATCAAGGATAACTCTATACAGTCAGGATATACATATATATCATGGCTAACCCCCCTGTCAGCAATATACACATATATCAAGGATAAACCCCTGTCAGCAATATCCAGCTATATCAAGGATAACTCTATACAGTCACGATATACAGACATATCATGGCTACCCCCCCCTCCCTTAATCAATATACAGATATATCAACATCATCAGGGTCACATCTGTGTCCTCAAAACCCATCGGCCATGGTGGTCACCCGATTCTTATCATCACCTCGTAATTGAGGTATTGGGAAATCCAACAGCGACAAAAGTAGTTTGACTTTTAGAAGAGTAATTTCTTGAATTTTATACTTATTTTGAAAATCCTTTAAAAAATATAATCAGCAAATCTGTGCAAGGACAACAAACCCAAACCACTCTGAACCATAAAACAGAAGGCAAGTGTTAGATGACATACACAAAGTCTATAACTCACATCATCATGACTATGTCACTCCCAGATTATTTTACAGCTATGATATTTAAGGTTATGCGTGCAGGAACCCCCCAATGCTGTTAGTACCAAGCCTCGCCATGAAGCCATGTTAATACAAACACCAGGTTACAGCCTCGGCCAGACACAAACAGGTATATATCAGCAGGAGAGTTAGCTTGTCACAGGGGCCACAGTTACATACCATATTTATCAAAACCAAACACTGAAATTAAGGGAAGAAGGAACATCAGAGTAACAACAACGCAGTGCCTCCAGAGTAATGTCCTACCAATATTGAACCTAATTGCTAGTGAGAAATTGAACTCAATTACATACCAAGTTCAAACAAGTGTTAACATCAGCATACTAGTTCAAGAATATCAATGTACACCTTCATGTTATGACACATATTAAACTCAAATGTTTCTCACAGTTGCCATAAAGTCATTTTGAGCCTCATCACACAAGGGGTGAGTGAGTTGGGTTTAACACCACTTTTAACAGTATTCCAGTTATATCACGGCGTGTCAGCTTAATGTCGGAGGAAAGCCCGAAGTGATGCAGGTCTCAGACGTTTACCACTTCGGTGAAACCCACGAGCACAGGTCTGGTGCTGACAAACCTAGAAACATAATCGGGTGAGACCGTGATTCGAACCCACAATCATAGATTTCTGGCGTGCCCAAGGGACGCAACTCTGCACCACTGGGCCACCTGTGCCCCCCATCACACAAGGAGGTGAGGTGAAATGGGGTTTAACGTCGCGTCCAAGATTATTGCCCTTATATAGCGACGTGCATGTACGTGTGAGTGTTTGTGTGGCTGGTTGTACTAGTCTGGACCGATGCCGATTTATAGTGCTAGCTCACTGAGATACCATGCCGCAGTTTAACATGAATATCCCACTCAGACAGAAGTATACTGACTCTGAGCCGACCAGTCCTTGTTTTAGCCCCTTAATGCTGAGCGCCAGACAGGGTAACAACAAGTACCATCTTTTAACATCTTTTGGTATGACGTGGCCGCATCACACAAGGAGTGTGTCATAGTTGAATGTTCGCCTCATATGACAAAGCATACCAAACACACAAGTTCTACACTGTTTACATGGTCAGTGACAGAACAAACTGTTTCTAATTCTTTCAATCTGATTTTGTTTACTGATCTATGAACTATATCTATCACTTGCATGGGCTTATTATACTACAGTTCTACATGTCCATTATTTAAATAGTCTTGAAAGTGTAGTGTCATGTGACATGTTACATGACACAGTCAGCCTTACCTTCCTCCATGCGGGCTTGTACACATGCCTGCAGCATGACAGTCATGGTGTTTTTACTGAGGTTCTCAAGACTGCGCAGCCACTTGGTTGCCTGGGGGAAGCTGTCCAGCTTAGCATAGAGAGGTACCTCCTCTCCCAGGTTGCCTACCACAGACACCACCTGGAGCTTGTCCGCTGTAACACACAAACAAGTATCAACAATATTACCCTATAGGTCAAACAGTTTTACAAAATAAGACAAAAAGTTTTAACCTGTAGAATGAAGTTTCACCCTGTAGAATGAGCATTGCTTATACCTGTAGATTGAACAGTTTTACTCTGTATGATGAACAGTTTTACCCTGAAGGATGAACAGTTTTACCCTGACAGATGAACAGTTTTACCTTTTAGGATAAACAGTTCTACACTGAAGGGTGAACAGTTTTACCCTGTATGATGAACAGTTTTACCCTGTATGATGAACAGTTTTACCCTGTTTGATGAACAGTTTTACCCTGAAGGATGAACAGTTTTACCCTGACAGATGAACAGTTTTACCTTTTAGGATTAACAGTTCTACACTGAAGGGTGAACAGTTTTACCCTGTATGATGAACAGTTTTACCCTGTATGATGAACAGTTTTACCCTGTATGATGAACAGTTTTACTCTGTATGATGAACAGTTTCACGCTGTAGAATGAGCAATGCTTATACCTGTACATTGAACAGTTTTACCCTATATGATGAAGTTTTACTCTGTATGTGAACAGTTTTACCCTGAAGGATGAACACTTTTACCCTCTATGAACAGTTTTACTCTGTACGATGAACAGTTTTACTCTGTATGATGAACAGTTTTACCCTGGTTGATGAACAGTTTTACCCTGAAGGATGAACAGTTTTACCCTGAAGGATGAACACTTTTACCCTCTATGAACAGTTTTACTCTGTATGATGAACAGTTACACCCTGTATGATGAACAGTTTTACTCTGTACGATGAACAGTTTTACCTTGAAGGATGAACACTTTTACCCTCTATGAACAGTTTTACTCTGTACGATGAACAGTTTTACCCTGAAGCATGAACACTTTTACCCTCTATGAACAGTTTTACTCTGTACGATGAACAGTTTTACTCTGTATGATGAACAGTTTTACTCTGTACGATGAACAGTTTTACCCGGAGGGATGAACACTTTTACCCTCTATGAACAGTTTCACCCGGTATGATGAACAGTTTTACCCTGCAGCATAAAATGTTTCACCCAGTAGGATGAACAATTTTACCCCGAAGGCTGAACAGTTTTACTCTGTAGGGTGAACAGTTTTACCCTGAAGGGTCAACAGTTTTACCCTTAAAGATGAAATGTTTTGCCCTGCAGCATGAAATGTTTTACCCTGTAGGATTAACAGTTTTACCCTGAAGGGTGAACCGTTTTACACTGTAGGGTGAAATGTTTTATCCAGCAGCATGAAATGTTTTACCCTGCATGTAGGATGAACAGTTCTACAGTGAAGGGTGAACAGTTTTACTTGGTAGGGTGAAATGTTTTACCCTTCGGGATTAACACTTTTACCCTGAAGGGTGAATAGTTTTACCATGTAGGAGAAACAGTTTTATAGTTACAAAATAAGTCAACAGCGAAAAGGAGAAATACCATTCAGGGCAAAGTCCAGGGTGGAGTTGAGTGATGTAATCTCTGGGGGGAGGGCGAAGATGAGGTTCTGTATCCCAGGGAAGCACCTGCGGACGTAGGGGATCAGTGCCTTTGGGTTACGTGAGATGCCAGACATGTCCACCATCTCTTGGTCACTCAGGAAGTACAGCCGCGGGAACTGAGTACGGGACTTTTCAATATAGACATTGATGTCCTTCAGGATCTCCTCCTGAAAGTGTCAAATGTAAGATGCTGGAGAATCACCTGTCACAACCCAGTGGGACAACTGGAACTCTGAGGACTGACTACACAAGAATAAACCAACATAAACATTTGGGGCTTTATGTGAGAGAGGTCTAACAACCAACTAGTGTGTATATGAAGTCTGTCTAACAACCTATGCTGTGTGTGTATGGGAGACAGCACTTAACTGAGTGTGTATGAGAGACAGCGTCTACCTGTGTGTGTATGAGAGACAGCATCTACCTGTGTGTGTATGAGAGACAGCACCTACCTGTGTGTGTATGAGAGACAGCACCTACCTGTGTGTGTATGAGAGTCAGCGTCTACCTGTGTGTGTATGAGAAACAGCATCTACCTGTGTGTGTATGAGAGACAGCACCTACCTGAGTGTGTATGAGAGACAGCACCTACCTGTGTGTGTATGAGAGACAGCACCTACCTGTGTGTGTATGAGAGTCAGCGTCTACCTGTGTGTGTATGAGAGACAGCATCTACCTGTGTGTGTATGAGAGACAGCACCTACCTGTGTGTGTATGAGAGACAGCATCTACCTGTGTGTGTATGAGAGACAGCATCTACCTGTGTGTGTATGAGAGACATGCAGCACCTACCTGTGTGTGTATGAGAGACATGCAGCACCTACCTGTGTGGGTATGAGAGACAGCATCTACCTGTGTGTGTATGAGAGACATGCAGCACCTACCTGTGTGTGTATGAGAGACAGCATCTACCTGTGTGTGTATGAGAGACAGCACCTACCTGTGTGTGTATGAGAGACAGCACCTACCTGTGTGTGTATGAGAGACAGTATCTACCTGTGTGTGTATGAGAGACATGCAGCACCTACCTGTGTGTGTATGAGAGACATGCAGCACCTACCTGTGTGTGTATGAGAGACAGCATCTACCTGTGTGTGTATGAGAGACAGCATCTACCTGTGTGTGTATGAGAGACAGCACCTACCTGTGTGTGTATGAGAGACAGCATCTACCTGTGTGTGTATGAGACAGCACTTTCCTGTGTGTGTATGAGAGACATGCAGCACCTACCTGTGTGTGTATGAGAGACAGCATCTACCTGTGTGTGTTTGAGAGACAGCATCTACCTGTGTGTGTATGAGACAGCACTTTCCTGTGTGTGTATGAGAGACAGCATCTACCTGTGTGTGTATGAGAGACATGCAGCACCTACCTGTGTGTGTATGAGAGACATGCAGCACCTACCTGTGTGTGTATGAGAGACATGCAGCACCTACCTGTGTGTGTATGAGAGACAGCACCTACCTGTGTGTGTATGAGAGACAGCACCTACCTGTGTGTGTTTGAGAGACAGCATCTACCTGTGTGTGTATGAGACAGCACTTTCCTGTGTGTGTATGAGAGACAGCATCTACCTGTGTGTGTATGAGAGACATGCAGCACCTACCTGTGTGTGTATGAGAGACAGCATCTACCTGTGTGTGTATGAGAGACAGCACCTACCTGTGTGTGTATGAGAGACAGCAGCATGGAGCGGAGATTGTTCCCCTGCAGGAAGCGGTACCCCTTCTCTCCCCACTTCCTGCCCACGACGGACATGACACTGGAGTCATTGGACACCACACGCATCCAGTCCTGGAATAATGCATAGAACACTGAGACAACCAAGCACACCATTCACTACTTGGATACCACTGGGCAGTGAGTCATCATTCTGTTGACATCAAAGATAATCAACCAGTACACATTACAACATCCTATTTGTTTCTTTATCTGCCATCCATAATGGTCCAATCAAGTTCATGTTATGATACACATATCCTCTTCACTTGCCTGTTGGGAATACCTGTTTCGTTATACGTCAGTGGCTCATTTGATTTGCCTTGATTCAATATTTCACGTTATGAATAAGCTGTGATATGGTATTTCACAACAGTCCTGTTATTGAGAATTTGCAAATAAATTACATGTTTTAAGTGAAATGTCTTTTTTTTCTCTCTTGTGAATTGGTATAATCTGTTATCTTTTCTTATGTCGAAATCGGGAATGCTATGCAACCAAACCTTGAACTGGTTGTGAACTTGTTCTTCAAACTTGGTTGCTTGACCGGAGAATTTCCGATACAGTTCGGGCTTCTCAAATATCTTCAGCAGATACAACCACTGTAAAGCAGAGAGCATGACTTCAAGTTGTACAGCAACACTGCTTTAAATTATTTTTTGCATATTTTGTTTGCATACACGGGACGGTATAAGGGTGTCATTTGGGCTGGCTTTAATGTCCCATTAAGTCCTGGATGAATCATCTATAACGTTATTTAAATTCTGAAGAATAATTTACCTTTTGGACATGAAAGAAACTCTAATTCAACTGAATTGAATGTTATCACTAATAAGAAAAAAACACTTGTTTGCTCAGACGCTGTTGTTTCACTTTGAGTCAACAAGGAATGTTAGATTAGCTTCAATTGGGAATTGAGGAGGTCAATTATATTGATTACGTGAATCATGCTTGCACAGATGTGTAACTGTCTCACCTTTCTCTGTGACGTGAGCCAGAGATCTGTGATCTCATCCACCTGTCTGAGGGCACGACACCAGTGCGTCACAGTTTCCTCCATGTCCCCCAGGTAGGGAGAGCAGGCCATGGCATCAAGGCTGATACGACTGTCCTGAAGTAGAAACACCACAATACAAAACACATGGAGGCTGATACGACTGTCCTGAGTAGAAACACCACAATACATGGAAGCTGATACGACTGTCCCAAAGTAGAAACACCACAATACATGGAGGCTGATACGACTGTCCTGAAGTAGGAACACCACAATACATGGAAGCTGATACGACTGTCCTGAAGTAGGAACACCACAATACATGGAGGCTGATACGACTGTCCTTAAGTAGGAACACCACAATACATGGAGGCTGATACGACTGTCCTGAAGTAGAAACACCACAATACATGGAGGCTGATACGACTGTCCCAAAGTAGGAACACCACAATACATGGAAGCTGATACGACTGTCCTGAAGTAGAAACACTACAATACATGGAAGCTGATACGACTGTCCTTAAGTAGGAACACCACAATACATGGAGGCTGATACGACTGTCCTGAAGTAGGAACACCACAATACATGGAAGCTGATACGACTGTCCTGAAGTAGGAACACCACAATACATGGAGGCTGATACGACTGTCCTGAAGTAGGAACACCACAATACATGGAGGCTGATACGACTGTCCTTAAGTAGGAACACTACAATACATGGAGGCTGATACGACTGTCCTTAAGTAGGAACACCACAATACATGGAGGCTGATACGACTGTCCTGAAGTAGGAACACCACAATACATGGAAGCTGATACGACTGTCCTGAAGTAGGAACACCACAATACATGGAGGCTGATACGACTGTCCTGAAGTAGGAACACTACAATACATGGAGGCTGATACGACTGTCCTGAAGTAGGAACACCACAATACATGGAAGCTGATACGACTGTCCTGAAGTAGGAACACCACAATACATGGAAGCTGATACGACTGTCCTGAAGTAGGAACACCACAATACATGGAAGCTGATACGACTGTCCCAAAGTAGGAACACCACAATACATGGAAGCTGATACGACTGTCCCAAAGTAGGAACACCACAATACATGGAAGCTGATACGACTGTCCTGAAGTAGAAACACCACAATACATGGAGGCTGATACGACTGTCCTGAAGTAGAAACACTACAATACATGGAGGCTGATACGACTGTCCTTAAGTAGGAACACCACAATACATGGAGGCTGATACGACTGTCCTGAAGTAGGAACACCACAATACATGGAGGCTGATACGACTGTCCTTAAGTAGGAACACCACAATACATGGAGGCTGATACGACTGTCCTGAAGTAGAAACACCACAATACATGGAGGCTGATACGACTGTCCTTAAGTAGGAACACCACAATACATGGAGGCTGATACGACTGTCCTGAAGTAGAAACACCACAATACATGGAGGCTGATACGACTGTCCTGAAGTAGGAACACTACAATACATGGAGGCTGATACGACTGTCCTGAAGTAGAAACACCACAATACATGGAGGCTGATACGACTGTCCTTAAGTAGGAACACCACAATACATGGAGGCTGATACGACTGTCCTGAAGTAGAAACACTACAATACATGGAGGCTGATACGACTGTCCTGAAGTAGGAACACTACAATACATGGAGGCTGATACGACTGTCCTGAAGTAGGAACACCACAATACATGGAGGCTGATACGACTGTCCTGAAGTAGAAACACCACAATACATGGAGGCTGATACGACTGTCCTTAAGTAGGAACACCACAATACATGGAAGCTGATACGACTGTCCTTAAGTAGAAACACCACAATACATGGAGGCTGATACGACTGTCCTTAAGTAGGAACACCACAATACATGGAGGCTGATACGACTGTCCTGAAGTAGAAACACCACAATACATGGAGGCTGATACGACTGTCCTTAAGTAGAAACACCACAATACATGGAGGCTGATACGACTGTCCTGAAGTAGGAACACCACAATACATGGAGGCTGATACGACTGTCCTGAAGTAGAAACACTACAATACATGGAGGCTGATACGACTGTCCTGAAGTAGGAACACTACAATACATGGAGGCTGATACGACTGTCCTTAAGTAGGAACACCACAATACATGGAGGCTGATACGACTGTCCTGAAGTAGAAACACCACAATACATGGAGGCTGATACGACTGTCCTTAAGTAGGAACACCACAATACATGGAGGCTGATACGACTGTCCTTAAGTAGGAACACCACAATACATGGAAGCTGATACGACTGTCCTTAAGTAGAAACACCACAATACATGGAGGCTGATACGACTGTCCTTAAGTAGGAACACTACAATACATGGAGGCTGATACGACTGTCCTTAAGTAGGAACACCACAATACATGGAAGCTGATACGACTGTCCTGAAGTAGAAACACCACAATACATGGAGGCTGATACGACTGTCCTTAAGTAGGAACACCACAATACATGGAGGCTGATACGACTGTCCTGAAGTAGAAACACCACAATACATGGAGGCTGATACGACTGTCCTTAAGTAGGAACACTACAATACATGGAGGCTGATACGACTGTCCTGAAGTAGAAACACCACAATACATGGAGGCTGATACGACTGTCCTGAAGTAGAAACAGAAACACTACAATACATGGAGGCTGATACGACTGTCCTGAAGTAGAAACACCACAATACATGGAGGCTGATACGACTGTCCTTAAGTAGGAACACCACAATACATGGAGGCTGATACGACTGTCCTGAAGTAGGAACACCACAATACATGGAGGCTGATACGACTGTCCTGAAGTAGGAACACTACAATACATGGAGGCTGATACGACTGTCCTGAAGTAGGAACACCACAATACATGGAGGCTGATACGACTGTCCTCAAGTAGGAACACCACAATACATGGAGGCTGATACGACTGTCCTGAAGTAGAAACACTACAATACATGGAGGCTGATACGACTGTCCTGAAGTAGGAACACCACAATACATGGAGGCTGATACGACTGTCCTGAAGTAGAAACACCACAATACATGGAGGCTGATACGACTGTCCTGAAGTAGGAACACCACAATACATGGAAGCTGATACGACTGTCCTTAAGTAGGAACACCACAATACATGGAGGCTGATACGACTGTCCTGAAGTAGAAACACTACAATACATGGAGGCTGATACGACTGTCCTTAAGTAGGAACACTACAATACATGGAGGCTGATACGACTGTCCTGAAGTAGAAACACCACAATACATGGAGGCTGATACGACTGTCCTTAAGTAGGAACACTACAATACATGGAGGCTGATACGACTGTCCTGAAGTAGAAACACCACAATACATGGAGGCTGATACGACTGTCCTTAAGTAGGAACACTACAATACATGGAGGCTGATACGACTGTCCTGAAGTAGAAACACCACAATACATGGAGGCTGATACGACTGTCCTGAAGTAGGAACACCACAATACATGGAGGCTGATACGACTGTCCTGAAGTAGGAACACCACAATACATGGAGGCTGATACGACTGTCCTTAAGTAGGAACACTACAATACATGGAGGCTGATACGACTGTCCTGAAGTAGGAACACCACAATACATGGAGGCTGATACGACTGTCCTGAAGTAGAAACACCACAATACATGGAGGCTGATACGACTGTCCTTAAGTAGGAACACTACAATACATGGAGGCTGATACGACTGTCCTGAAGTAGAAACACCACAATACAAAACACTGTTCCGAAGTAGGAACACCACAATACATGGAGGCTGATACAACCTCTTCAGAAGTAGGAACACCACAATACCAGGAGGCTGGTATAACTGTCCTGAAGTAGGAACAGAGCACAAAAACAAGGCTGAAAAAGTAAACAATCCATTCACAGACAATGATGTTTGAATGAAAGATTCAGCAGGCAGCCTGATAGTTGTCGAAATGAAAAACAGCTAAATCAGGCTAAGTATCAAAATATCAAGTCCAAAATTAGAATTGAAATGCTGTCACCCTCAAGTGCTGAGAAAGTTTGATTAAACCTCAGTGTCACTGCTTAACTTACCTCCAGCTGGTATTTGAGTTCCTCCACCTCAATAAGGGTGTAGAAGTCATCAGATGCAACGTCCAGACCCCGTAGGGACCCAGCTGCAAGTGCTGCCCTCTCCTGGCGATACCTTTCCAGCTTAGAGTGACGTCTGCTCAGGGAGGACGTACGCTTTGTTGGCTCTAATATAGAGTTAAGATAATTGCAAACTTGTGTTTTGGAAGAAAGTTTGGTCTTGGGAGCTATTCACTCCTATATCTACAGGACTCCGTTTTGGTAAACCTACACTAACCCCTGGACCCATGCCTGTGGTATTTGCAATCTCAAATTACTCGCCCTTGATTTCTTTGAGCAAATCTGATTGGCTACACAATTAGGTCCAATAACGTACCAATCAGAATGCAAGTTACAAACCAGCCTCAATGTTGGGTTGGCGATATCAACAACACAGCAGCCAGTCTCACTGATTACGATAGTGTTTGCGAGAAATTCAACGCTGAAAAACTGATATGCAAAAGAAAGCCCTTAAAAATCCTTTTGATGGAAAGTATGTCTTCATGTCCATCAAAACTGGAGAGTGAATGACAATGGTTTTATGCTGCCTTGAAACGTATTTCACATATATCACTTTGCCAGCTTAGTGTTGGAGTAAAGCCCAAAGTGACATAGACTTTCCTATCTTTTAACAACAAACATTGGTATGAGGCTGACAAGACACAGGATAATGAAAACCAACAATCAGTAGATCCTGTTGAGGCGAAGGGATGCAGTTATTATGAAAAAATTGGGATACTGGAGACTTATTATGGAAGGACGGGTAATCTCCAGATGCGTACCTTTCACAAAGAGACTGTCAGGAATGTGCTTAGCAAGCTTGAACTCTCTAGCTTCCCAGAACTTTCGAATCTTGCCAAACTTAAGTTCAAGGTCATACTCATTGATGGCTGACAAGAAGACCGACTGGATGAGATCTGCATGCTCCACAAGGCTGTAGGAGAGAAGGTCGGACACCAGGAACTGCTGGGTCGGGTCATAAGGCTCATTCATACCCAGGAAGATTGCCTTCCAGTGGCGCTCCTAGAAACAATCACACAACAAATAAGTTGAAAGGACAATCTGGGAATGAGAATTTAATCATTTCACACCCTTAGATACAAATTCAAAAGCATGGAATACATCTAGGCTGTGCCCTTAACCAGTAACCTTCAGATTCAGACTCACAAGGCAAACAAAGATCTACAACAGTTGAATTTTCCAAAACTTTAACATTGGTCCAATGATATATCATTGGGTAGGGAAGTCACAATCAAACATAACATGCTTTGGACGGTTGGACTGAACAAATGGGGAAAATATTATTGAGCAAGGCATGAAAAAAATTATGTTTATTAGAGCATACTTTGACATCATATTGAGGGTCATGGAAAAAAACATACAAATATTTAGGGAGGATCCCCAGGTGAAATGACAGAACATTACATGGTCTGACGTGTAAGAGATTAATTGACGGCATATGGCAGGCCGTTTTTCAGTTTGAGAGTAAGGAAGTAGGTGTGCACCTTGAGAGCTTCATTGGAGAGCCTGTGGAGAAGTGGCAGATCCTTCTTGAACTCCTGCAGTGTGGTGAACCAGGTACTCAGCACGCGGTCGCCGTAGGGCAAGTGGGGTTTCAGTTGCGCTGCCGCCGACTGCCACTCCATCACCTTCTCCAGAGACTTCTTGATATGCATCTGTATGAGAGACAAAGAGTTGGGTTAACCCTGCTTAGCACTTGCTTCCATTCCTTGATGACACTCACTAAAAGATACATCCATGCATCTCCACAGCAAAAGCTAACAAACTCACCTTCTTGAAGAGCATCTGCTTCCATTCTTTGATAGAGCTGGTGGACACTTTAATGTATCTACACAGAACCAGCAAACAAACTCACCTTCTTGAAGAGCATCTGCTTGCATTGTTTGATGGAGCTGGTGGACACTTTAATGTATCTACACAAAACCAGCAAACAAACTCACCTTCTTGAAGAGCATCTGCTTGCATTGTTTGATGGTGCTGATGGACACTTTAATGTATCTGGACAGATCAAGCTAACAAACTCACCTTCTTGAAGAGCATCTGCTTGCATTGTTTGATGGAGCTGGTGGACACTTTAATGTATCTACACAAAACCAGCAAACAAACTCACCTTCTTGAAGAGCATTTGCTTGCATTGTTTGATGGTGCTGATGGACACTTTAATGTATCTGGACAGAACAAGCTAAGAAACTTACCTTCTTGAAGAGCATCTGCTTCCATTGTTTGATGGTGCTGATGGACACTTTAATGTATCTGGACAGATCAAGCTAACAAACTCACCTTCTTGAAGAGCATCTGCTTCCATTGTTTGATGGCGCTGATGGACACTTTAATGTATCTACACAGAAAAAACTAAGAAACTCACCTTCTTGAAGAGCATCTGCTTGCATTGTTTGATGGCTCTGATGGACACATTAATGTATCTGGACAGAACAAGCTAACCAACTCACCTTCTTGAAGAGCATCTGCTTCCATTCCTTGATAGAGCTGGTTGACACTTCCACGTATCTCCAAAGCTGCTGTCGAACATCCATATCTACTGTCATCTTGTTGAGGAACTTGAGGTCATATGGCTCCCCACAGATTGCCTCTCGCCACTTGCTCGCTTCCTTCAACTGACTCTGAACTGAGAAGAACTTCTCACGGATCTAGAATAACACTCAAAGTCAGTACCTGTGACCCTACATGATGATCAAAATGAAGCATGAAGATCATTTTTGAAATTTAGTATATCTATCATATACATATGCAAGGTCAGAATTATAATATATTGTCTATTTCTGATGTGAAACATTTTAAAACAAACCGAATAAAATGAAAAAACAAGCTAAAATTTCAAACTTTTCTTGAAATGATCAGCAAGGCATTGTTCAAAGTTGCTTTGAATGTAGACTTATGGTTGAATCGTAGGCTAATGCCTGTGCATCCAATGAAACGCACCCCTTTCATGACTCTGAGTATCTTCATGGGGTTGTTGTCTGGATCCAGAAAGATGCCGCTCGTGGCTTCCTCAGAGAGCTCCTTTGCTGCTTTCTCCAGGCGCTGCATGACATACAAATGGTACAGACATACACATGGTACAGACATACACATGGTACAGACATACACATGGTACAGACATGCACATGGTACAGACATGCACATGGTACAGACATGCACATGGTACAGACATACACATGGTACAGACATAAAAATGGTACAGACATGCACATGGTACAGACATGCACATGGTACAGACATGCACATGGTACAGACATAAAAATGGTACAGACATACACATGGTACAGACATGCACATGGTACAGACATACACATGGTACAGACATACACATGGTACAGACATACACATGGTACAGACATACAAATGGTACAGACATGCACATGGTACAGACATACAAATGGTACAGACATACAAATGGTACAGACATACACATGCTACAGACATTTGCACATGCTACAGACATACACATGCTACAGACATACAAGCATACACGCATTACTAAATGATTCCGGGTTACATTCTGAACACAGCAACAGCAGATTTGATTCGCAATGTGATGTGACAGCACTGCAACTACCAAATGCCTATACTGTAACCTAGACATCTGAAAGTCTTAGCACAAAGATCACGTTGTAAGTTTGTAGCACACGGTTCTGATACATTTCTACTCCATGACAAAGGCACTGACCTCTGAAAGTTTACTGTCACAGATAAAAAAATAGTGTAAAGATGACCCTTACTGTTTACAGTCCACTACCGATAACGGTTGTCTACCAAACTTCTACATGCCAAAACTTCTACACTTAGTTAAAACAGCAAAGGAATTGTCCCTGCTGCTGTAATATAGCATCCCATGAAAAGAATTAGGTGAGGAGGATGCTCACACAGTAACAGCTGAGTCTGATCAAACATGTTTATCTGGTTGATGTACCAATAAACTGTAATGACACTGCCAAACTTGTCCACATGGAATAGAAAGCATACATACATTACATGGGAGATAGTGTCAGCTACAGGAGCAGCTTACCAAGGACAGAAGACACTGTACCACTCTCCAACATGGATGCTGTTGGGCAACTACCTAAACTTGGGTTGGCTCAACACACTGTCACATTAAATCACAAACTAAGAATTTATGCTTTTAATTTTTTGTATTATGTCACTAGTTTCAGTCATGGATCAATATCAACAAGTAATAATCTTGTCATATTTAGATGTTTTGGGACACAATCAGGCTAACCCATTCTCAAGCTAACAGTAACAGGCGGGGCATCTGCTGTGCAGTGGACCTTGTACTTTATAGTTTAGTCTGTAGAAGTCTTGGACACAATCAGACTAACCCATTCTCAAGCTAACAGTAACAGGAGGGGTATCTGCTGTGCAGTGGATCTTGTACTTTATAGTTTAGTCTGTAGAAGTCTTGGACACAATCAGACTAACCCATTCTCAAGCTAACAGTAACAGGAGGGGCATCTGCTGTGCAGTGGACCTTGTACTTTATAGTTTAGTCTGTAGAAGTCTTGGACACAATCAGACTAACCCATTCTCAAGCTAACAGTAACAGGTGGGGCATCTGCTGTGCAGTGGACCTTGTACTTTATAGTTTAGTCTGTAGAAGTCTTAGACACAATCAGACTAACCCATTCTCAAGCTAACAGTAACAGGTGGGGCATCTGCTGTGCAGTGGACCTTGTACTTTATAGTTTAGTCTGTAGAAGTCTTGGACACAATCAGACTAACCCATTCTCAAGCTAACAGTAACAGGTGGGGCATCTGCTGTGCAGTGGACCTTGTACTTTATAGTTTAGTCTGTAGAAGTCTTGGACACAATCAGACTAACCCATTCTCAAGCTAACAGTAACAGGTGGGGCATCTGCTGTGCAGTGGACGTGTGACTTGTAGTCTGTATGTTAAGTTTTGGCATGTAGATGTTTTCGGAGGATATCATCATGTCAATATTCAATTAAACAAGAAATCCACACACATTCCATTAATATCACTCAAATAAAACGTTAGTACCGTTTATTGACGCCTATAAAACGACCCTACGTATAAGGCGACCCCCTGTACAAGCCTTCAAAATCGATGCTAATTTATACACCCCGTCTATAAAGTGAATCGGAATGAAGCACGTCACCAGCGCATACACAATCCCTACATTTGCAATAAAAAAATGTGTTTGTCTTCCGCAGAATAAAATTACATCCCTTCAGTGAATTCAGGGAAATGTACAGATCATTAAACTTGGTCAATACGAATTGAAAATTTGAGATAAAAAAAAAGACATAACGACTTACCGATTAAATTGAATATCTTGTTCTGAGAGGCATTGGTTTATATGCAGAGATTAAGATTACCGTGTGTATCGTCGTGTCAACTAAGCCGGAAGCAGGCATCAGCTGTACACACGTTTATCGGAATCTACCGGTGATTCGGTTATAAATTACCCCATAACATAATTTTAAAGAATTTTGATACAATTATCGGAAGAATTGTATCTGAAACTATTATTTTATCAGGAATAATTTATTCCAAAATGAATTACATGTTTAGTTTGCGTACTTCAGTACAGATATTATGACATGGTATTTCCAGTGTTACATGCTCACAGTAATGTCTTTGTGTTGGGAAAAAAAATCAAAACTTGTCAACCCTGTGTATAAGATGACCCCCCTTGAAACCCCCCTAATTCTAGATACAAAAAACTCGCCTCATACACAGCGATCTACGGTAGTTTTTCTTATGACACAAATCACAACAATCATACATCACATGGAAAGATGTGATACATACATGTGTATACAAACAGTTTCGTGAATTCAGTGGCGACTGATTTTCACACTGAGATTACCCTAAAGACTGAAATCTGTTCAGACATTTATGAGTCTTCTATGAGTCTTCTTTCAGTTGTATGTTTCAATAATATGACATTTGTCATCATTAACTTCTTGTCTCACATCTTTCCACGGTTGATTATTTGTTAATGTTTAGCTGAACCTGGAATAAACTGTTCACATCAAATACATGACATCTCAAAAGCTGAAGCTGTAGGATATTTTCTAGTGGTAAGTGTCTTTTCTTTTTAAGAGTTATCTGCCTTTGCATCACTGTTATGTCAAACATCACCATATACCATAACAAGGCTGGGGTTCTGCAGTGCCTCCTGCTGTTGTTTCTTGGTCTTTGCATGAGCAAGACGCTGTAGCAGGACAAACTCAGACATGAGACGATAGCACCACACAATTAAAACTTTGGAACCTAACATATCCTATTATGCTAACAACATATGCATGGTAGTCACAGGGGAGATACAAGTATCCATGGAAAGAGAAGCAAGAAATTAACATATTTATCCATGATACACTGCCATAGCTTGGCTTATGGTCATAGGCCATCTCAATGACTTCAATCAACATTTGTCATACCTACACACCTTCTTACCTTCCATGTCTCCCCACATGACATGTCTCCCTACATGACATGTCTCCCCACATGACATGTCTCTCCACATGACACGTCTCCCCATATGACATGTCTCCCTGCATGACATGTCTCCCTACATGACACGTCTCCCTTCAGTACATGTCTCCCTACAGTACATGTCTCCCTACAGTACATGTCTCCCTACATGACACGTCTCCCTACATGACATGTCTCCCTGCATGACATGTCTCCCTACAGTACATGTCTCCCTACAGTACACGTCTCCCTGCATGACATGTCTCCCTACATGACATGTCTCCCTACAGTACATGTCTCCCTTCAGTACAGGTCTCCCTACATGACATGTCTCCCTACAGTACACGTCTCCCTACATGACATGTCTCCCTACAGTACACGTCTCCCTGCATGACATGTCTCCCTGCATGACATGTCTCCCTACAGTACACGTCTCCCTGCATGACATGTCTCCCTACAGTACATGTCTCCCTGCATGACACGTCTCCCTACAGTACATGTCTCCCAACAGTACATGTCTCCCTACAGTACATGTCTCCCTACAGTACATGTCTCCCTACAGTACACGTCTCCCTACATGACATGTCTCCCTACAGTACATGTCTCCCTACAGTACATGTCTCCCTACAGTACATGTCTCCCTACAGTACACGTCTCCCTACAGTACATGTCTCCCTACAGTACACGTCTCCCTGCATGACATGTCTCCCTACAGTACATGTCTCCCTACAGTACATGTCTCCCTACAGTACACGTCTCCCTACATGACATGTCTCCCTACAGTACATGTCTCCCTACATGACATGTCTCCCTACAGTACATGTCTCCCTACAGTACATGTCTCCCTACAGTACACGTCTCCCTACATGACATGTCTCCCTACATGACATGTCTCCCTACAGTACATGTCTCCCTACAGTACATGTCTCCCTACATGACATGTCTCCCTACAGTACACGTCTCCCTACATGACATGTCTCCCTACATGACATGTCTCCCTACAGTACATGTCTCCCTACAGTACACGTCTCCCTACATGACATGTCTCCCTACAGTACATGTCTCCCTACAGTACACGTCTCCCTGCATGACATGTCTCCCTACAGTACATGTCTCCCTACAGTACATGTCTCCCTACAGTACATGTCTCCCTACAGTACATGTCTCCCTACATGACATGTCTCCCTGCATGACATGTCTCCCTACAGTACATGTCTCCCTACATGACATGTCTCCCTACATGACATGTCTCCCTACAGTACATGTCTCCCTACAGTACATGTCTCCCTACATGACATGTCTCCCTACAGTACATGTCTCCCTACAGTACATGTCTCCCAACAGTACATGTCTCCCTACAGTACACGTCTCCCTACATGACATGTCTCCCTACATGACATGTCTCCCTACATGACATGTCTCCCTACAGTACACGTCTCCCTTCATGACATGTCTCCCTACAGTACATGTCTCCCTACAGTACATGTCTCCCTACAGTACATGTCTCCCTACAGTACACGTCTCCCTGCATGACATGTCTCCCTGCATGACACGTCTCCCTACAGTACATGTCTCCCAACAGTACATGTCTCCCTACAGTACATGTCTCCCTGCATGACATGTCTCCCTACAGTACATGTCTCCCTACAGTACATGTCTCCCTACATGACATGTCTCCCTACAGTACATGTCTCCCTACAGTACACGTCCCCCTGCATGACATGTCTCCCTACAGTACATGTCTCCCAACATGACATGTCTCCCTACAGTGCATGCCACCCTCACCCTGGAGTTACATCTCCTCCCTACAGCCTACCTCTAGCCACTGTGTCCACCCCTCACCCTGGTGTTACACCTCCCTACAGCCTACCTGGTATGTGTCCTCTAGCCACTGTGTCCACCCCTCACCCTGGTGTTACATCTCCTCCCTACAGCCTACCTGGTATGTGTGCCCTAGCCACTGTGTCCACCCCTCACCCCGGTGTTACATCTCCTCCCTACAGCCTACCTCTAGCCACTGTGTCCACCCCTCACCCTGGTGTTACATCTCCTCCCTACAGCCTACCTCTAGCCACTGTGTCCACCCCTCACCCTGGTGTTACATCTCCTCCCTACAGCCTACCTCTAGCCACTGTGTCCACCCCTCACCCTGGTGTTACATCTCCCTACAGCCTACCTGGTATGTGTGCCCTAGCCACAGTGTCCACCCCTCACCCTGGTGTTACATCTCCTCCCTACAGCCTACCTGGTATGTGTCCTCTAGCCACAGTGTCCACCCCTCACCCTGGTGTTACATCTCCTCCCTACAGCCTACCTGGTATGTGTGCCCTAGCCACAGTGTCCACCCCTCACCCTGGTGTTACATCTCCTCCCTACAGCCTACCTCTAGCCACTGTGTCCACCCCTCACCCTGGTGTTACATCTCCCTACAGCCTACCTGGTATGTGTGCCCTAGCCACAGTGTCCACCCCTCACCCTGGTGTTACATCTCCTCCCTACAGCCTACCTCTAGCCACTGTGTCCACCCCTCACCCTGGTGTTACATCTCCCTACAGCCTACCTGGTATGTGTCCTCCAGCCACTGTGTCCACCCCTCACCCCGGTGTTACATCTCCACCCTACAGCCTACCTCTAGCCACTGTGTCCACCCCTCACCCTGGTGTTACATCTCCTCCCTACAGCCTACCTCTAGCCACTGTGTCCACCCCTCACCCTGGTGTTACATCTCCTCCCTACAGCCTACCTCTAGCCACTGTGTCCACCCCTCACCCTGGTGTTACATCTCCTCCCTACAGCCTACCTCTAGCCACTGTGTCCACCCCTCACCCTGGTGTTACATCTTCTACCTACAGCCTACCTGGTATGTGTGCCCTAGCCACAGTGTCCACCCCTCACCCTGGTGTTACATCTCCTCCCTACAGCCTACCTCTAGCCACTGTGTCCACCCCTCACCCTGGTGTTACATCTCCTCCCTACAGCCTACCTGGTATGTGTGCCCTAGCCACAGTGTCCACCCCTCACCCTGGTGTTACATCTCCTCCCTACAGCCTACCTGGTATGTGTGCCCTAGCCACAGTGTCCACCCCTCACCCTGGTGTTACATCTCCTCCCTACAGCCTACCTGGTATGTGTCCTCTAGCCACTGTGTCCACCCCTCACCCTGGTGTTACATCTTCTACCTACAGCCTACCTGGTATGTGTCCTCCAGCTGCTGTGTCATCAGTGGAGTCTGGATGTTGACGAACTCGGATGCCTCCTGCATCTCCATGAGGAACGCCTCCCAAGAAGCCCACACCTGTTCCTCCAGTTTCTCCTCCTCTGGATACAGCTGGCGGTAACTCATCCGGATCACCTGAAAGAGTTTCACATAAATTTCCCTCTTCTGACCAGTTGAACAAATCATATAAAAATCAAACAAAAACGATGGGCTTTGCTTTCTTGTCATCTTCAAAGATGACAGCTAAAGATACACATGTGCCTGTTCTACAACATTCATCAAGGGAAACTGACATATGGTACTGGGAACTCCCACATTGTTGTCCTCACAAAAGGCTCGTCAACATGAAGGGTCATTCACCTCTTATACAACTATCCACTACTAATTTTGAAACTGCATCAATAGTGTCTTGATATGTGATAAGGTTTGTATAATGTTCTGGATCCCATTCCAAAAGGTGACCATTGTGCCACACTTTTTGCTGCTCCATGTTATGGAGTCACAGCCGTCATAGCACCAAGATTCCATAGTGTCACTTCTCAGACCCTCCTGAAGTGCTTGTCCAGTTTTCATAAGCCTCATGACTCCCTATGTACAAAAGTAACTCCTAATTCACACAACATTTCAAACTGTAAAATGTGTGAGTATGGCTGTCATTTCTTGACCCCTCTATGAGACAGGATATCTCCAGTCTGACCTTGCCCTTAATAAATCACCACTCCCTCAATGACAGTCCCCTCACCTCGTAGAGAGACTTGATGTACTCCACCCTCTGCTGGTACGTGATGGTATTCTTCTTGTACTGGGAGAAGTTCTTGGCAAACACAGCGAATGCATCAACTGTAGACCGCTTGTCTTTCATGTTCTGAAAATCACAAGAAGATAATGTTAGACATAGAGTGTTATGGTTCTTTCTACTCTGATTGCTAGCTTAGCAAAGTGGAAGTGATGCCAGCTGCTTCAGCCACACCGATCTCTGGGAGGCAGAACCTACAAGTACAAACAGCTACTAATCCTACCTGAATAACAGTAACCATCTCCTCACAGAATGACCGGGCCAGATTCCTGGCTTCGTCCGACACGAATGTGATGAGTTCCTGGTACACATCGTCGAGTCTGGGTAAAAGTCCTTCATGTATCGCAGAGCAGTCCACATACAGCAGGCCATTCTCTGTGACGAAGCTCTTGTCAAAGTTGCGCACCTTTTCTGACCACTGGCGTAACTCAGTCAGCTTTTGCTGAAAAAGTGATTGCATGCAATTATTATTATGTGACAATCTGAAAAATGTTGAAGGTGAGGTGAAATGGGGCTTAATGTCACATTGAAGATGTATACATCTATGTGTGTGGCTAGTGCTTGTTCTAGTCTGGGGGCCTTTGAGATACACTCCTGCAGTTTAACATAGATACCCTCAGACACATTATACTGACTGCATCAATCAGAAGGGTAACAACAAGCACCATCTTTCACATCTTTTGGTATGCCACAGCCTGGGATCAAACAAGCAACCTAGGCAAGAGCTCCCTAGGTACTCTCTATAATGTTGTTTTATAACATGCCCCAAATCCAAGCACAATGTGATTGTTCATGATGCTATTAAGCATGACCTTGTTGTGTGAAAGAGTGAGGAACCAGAACCAAACAGATCTGCCTGACCCCATGGGTAGACAGGCATGGGGGTACAATAGTCTATTCTGCCCTGACAACTGTGTGGAGGCAGCAAGCAGCTCAAACAAAGCACACATTACTTGGGGATTATTCTGCTGCTAGTTTGTGTGTTGTATAACATTCCAGCAACATGGAGGTGGACTGACAATAATCAGTTTTAGTTTTATAAAATCTTCAGCAATGACCTCATCAGGCAACAAGCATGAGGCACTAGGGCCTATTCTGTCCTGATCCGTGTTAGAAGACACTCAAAAGGTACTAGGGGCCTATTCTGACCTGATCCGTGTTAGAAGACACTCAAAAGGTACTAGGGGCCTATTCTGACCTGATCCGTGTTAGAAGACACTCAAAAGGTACTAGGGGCCTATTCTGCCCTGATCCGTGTTAGAAGACACTCAAAAGGCACTAGGGCCTATTCTGCCCTGATCCGTGTTAGAAGACACTCAAAAGGCACTAGGGCCTATTCTGTCCTGATCCGTGTTAGAAGACACTCAAAAGGTACTAGGGGCCTATTCTGACCTGATCCGTGTTAGAAGACACTCAAAAGGCACTAGGGCCTATTCTGCCCTGATCCGTGTTAGAAGACACTCAAAAGGCACTAGGGCCTATTCTGTCCTGATCCGTGTTAGAAGACACTCAAAAGGTACTAGGGGCCTATTCTGTCCTGATCCGTGTTAGAAGACACTCAAAAGGTACTAGGGGCCTATTCTGACCTGATCCGTGTTAGAAGACACTCAAAAGGTACTAGGGGCCTATTCTGCCCTGATCCGTGTTAGAAGACATGAATGAGGTACTTGGGTCCTATTCTGCCCTAGTCCGTGTTAGGAGACACGCAAAAGGTACTAGGGGCCTATTTTGACCTGATCCGTGTTAGAAGACACTCAAAAGGTACTAGGGGCCTATTCTGACCTGATCCGTGTTAGAAGACACTCAAAAGGTACTAGGGGCCTATTCTGCCCTGATCCGTGTTAGAAGACACTCAAAAGGTACTAGGGGCCTATTCTGCCCTGATCCGTGTTAGAAGACACTCAAAAGGTACTAGGGGCCTATTCTGCCCTGATCCGTGTTAGAAGACACTCAAAAGGTACTAGGGGCCTATTCTGACCTGATCCGTGTTAGAAGACACTCAAAAGGTACTAGGGGCCTATTCTGCCCTGATCCGTGTTAGAAGACACTCAAAAGGTACTAGGGGCCTATTCTGCCCTGATCCGTGTTAGAAGACACTCAAAAGGTACTAGGGGCCTATTCTGCCCTGATCCGTGTTAGAAGACACTCAAAAGGTACTAGGGGCCTATTCTGCCCTGATCCATGTTAGGAGACATGAATGAGGTACTTGGGTCCTATTCTGCCCTGATCCGTGTTAGGAGACACGCAAAAGGTACTAGGGGCCTATTCTGCCCTGATCCTTGATAGGAGACATAGATGGGATACTTGGGGGCTGTTCTGTCCTGAAACCTGTGAGGATATAAGAGGTACTAGGGGCCTATTATGCCCTGAACCTTGTGGGGAGACATGCATGGTCACTAGGAGCCTGTTCTGCCCTGAACCTTGTGAGGAGACATTCATGGTCACTAGGGGTCCGTTCTGCCCTGAACCTTGTGAGGAGGCAAGCATGGTCACTAGGGGCCTGTTCTGCCCTGAACCTTATGAGGAGACAAGCATGGTCACTTGGGGCCTGTTCTGCCCTGAACCTTGTGAGGAGACAAGCATGGTCACTAGGGGCCTATTTTGCCCTGAACCTTATGAGGAGACAAGCATGGTCACTAGGGGCCTATTTTGCCCTGAACCTTGTGAGGAGACAAGCATGGTCACTAGGGGCCTATTTTGCCCTGAACCTTGTGAGGAGACAAGCATGGTCACTAGGGGCCTATTTTGCCCTGAACCTTGTGAGGAGACAAGCATGGTCACTAGGGGCCTGTTCTGCCCTGAACCTTGTGAGGAGACAAGCATTGTCTACTAGGGGACTATTCTGCCCTGAACCTTGTGAGGAGACAATCATGGTCTACTAGGGGCCTATTTTGCCCTGAACCTTGTGAGGAGACAAGCATGGTCACTAGGGGCCTATTTTGCCCTGAACCTTGTGGGGAGACAAGAAAGAGGTACTAGGGACCTATTATTGGACAAGACTCTACCACCCACCTCTATGGCAAATGCTGCTGCACCCTTGAACTCCTTGACAGACATGTTGTTCCACTTGTGGCAGTACTGGTGAATCTCATTGAGCCATTTGTTGAACTCACAGTACTGCTCAACCTCTTCCATAGCCACGCCCATCAACTCTGATTGCCTCTTGAGCACCTCCTGGAACTCTGAGCTGCAACAAAGAATCACCAGTTCAAGTAATTAGAGAATCTGTTTCCTTAGCACCACTGGCATGGCAAATATAACAGTTATTCCTTGGTGATCGGTAATGTTTCACTGTTGAAAAGATTTGTCCATTCATTAGCACAGAAAAATTTCACTTTACCAAGCTGTTTAGTTTGTACACTACAATGATTTCCTTTGAACACTACTGTGTTTCCTTTTAACACTACAGTGTTTCCTTTGTACACTACAGTGTTTTCTTTGTACACTGCAGTGTTTTCTTTGTCCACTACAGTGTTTCCTCTGTACACTACAATGTTTCCTCTGTACACTACAATGTTTCCTCTGTACACTACAATGTTTCCTTTGAACACTACAGTGTTTTCTTTGTACACTGCAGTGTTTCCTTTGTACACTACAGTGTTTCCTTTTAACACTAGTGTTTTCTTTGTACACTGCAATGTTTCCTTTGTACACTACAGTGTTTCCTTTGAACACTACAGTGTTTCCTTTGAACACTACAGTGTTTCCTTTGTACACTGCAGTGTTTCCTTTGTACACTACAGTGTTTTCTTTGTACACTGCAGTGTTTCCTTTGTACACTACAGTGTTTCCTTTTAACACTAGTGTTTTCTTTGTACACTGCAGTGTTTCCTTTGTACACTACAGTGTTTCCTTTGAACACTACAGTGTTTCCTTTGAACACTACAGTGTTTCCTTTGTACACTGCAGTGTTTCCTTTGTACACTACAGTGTTTTCTTTGTACACTGCAGTGTTTCCTTTGTACACTACAGTGTTTCCTTTTAACACTATAGTGTTTTCTTTGTACACTACTGTGCTTTCTTTGTACACTGCAGTGTTTTCTTTGTATACTGCAGTGTTTCCTTTGTACACTACAGTGTTTCCTTTGTACACTGCAGTGTTTCCTTTGTACACTACAGTGTTTCCTTTGAACACTACAGTGTTTTCTTTGTACACTGCAGTGTTTCCTTTGTACACTACAGTGTCTCCTTTGTACACTACAGTGTTTCCTTTTAACACTACAGTGTTTTCTTTGTACACTAATGTTTTTTTTGTACATTGCAGTGTTTCCTTTGTACACTACAGTGTTTTCTTTGTACACTGCAGTGTTTCCTTTGTACACTCCAGTGTTTTCTTTGTACACTGCAGTGTTTCCTTTGTACACTACAGTGTTTCCCTTGTACACTACAATGTTTCCTCTGCACACTAGTGTTTCCTCTGTACACAACAGTGTTTCCTTTGTACACTACAGTGTTTTCTTTGTACACTACAGTGTTTCCTTTGTACACTACAGTGTTTCCTCTGCACACTACAGTGTTTCCTTTGTACACTGCAATGTTTCCTTTGTACACTACAGTGTTTTCTTTGTACACTACAGTGTTTCCTTTGTACACTACAGTGTTTCCTCTGCACACTACAGTGTTTCCTTTGTACACTACAGTGTTTCCTTTGTACACTACAGTGTTTCCTCTGCACACTACAGTGTTTCCTTTGTACACTGCAATGTTTCCTTTGTACACTACAATGTTTCCTCTGTACACTACAATGTTTCCTTTGTACACTACAGTGTTTCCTTTTAACACTACAATGTTTCCTTTGTACACTACAATGTTTTCCTTGTACACTACAATGATTTCTATGATGTGCTACAACACACAACCACTCCCTGCACTTACTCCATCGCAAGTTTCTCCTCCAGGCTGGCGCGAGACAGGGGAGAGTACTGCCCCATGAAGCCCTCGCCTTCCACCACCAGCAGCCCTTCATCTGCCTTCATCACTACCAGGTCAGGGGTCGCCACCCCAAGGTCATCATCCTCCTTTTGTGGAATTGCTGTAAAAAGAATCAATAGAATGTTATTTTCATCCAGGAAATAGTTCTTCCAAAGCATTTTCTCAACCGCAATCAATCTTCCATCAATGTGATCACTAAAGGTGCAACATCAGCATTGAAGGTCAAAACATTCAGAGTTATTCTTAGGAGTCAACACACTGTATTATAGATAAGGTTCCAGAAATGTTTCCAGCAACTGCTCACATTGATACTTTTTACTTGTTTCGTGTGTCACTTTTTGTGACTTGATTTTGTATAACTGACTTACAATGTTTAGGAAGATTAGGTAGTGGTTCAGGGTCTTCTAGTAGGTTAGGGTCAAGGCCTGTCTCCTTCTCTATGACCTCAATCTCTGACCCTTCACCTTGAGAAAACTGACTGCCTTTTGAGCACCTCCTGGAACTCTCTGAGACGGTAGCAAGTGTCTGACTGCGAGTTTCCTGCCTGACGGAGCTGACCTGGGATGTCCCCGCTATGCTCTTGGCACTGATTTTACTCCCATCTGTCACAGAGCTGGGTCTACGACAAATACAAAATCAGGAAATCTTACAGGGCCTGGGAAAGAAAACAGGTAATCATTTTCATAGGTGACTAACAGGATCGGGAGGTCTGGCTCGCTGACTTGGCTGATGCACGTCATCGTATCCTGAGTGATATCAATCACTGTAATATCTGGTTGATTATTTTTAGACAGCTGTCAAAAAGCTGGATTACTGCTGAGTGCGTCATTAAACAACAAACAAACAAAATCTTATGTTACCTCAATTTGAAATAGGATGTGACACTAGTTGCTGGGTGTGAGGCATGCAGATTCAGTGAAGCATTGAAAACATACACCAGGGGTTCAACAGGTTCATACAAGGATAGGGCACCCTATTCTATTCAGCATATTACGAGTCTCGGTTCTACGGTGCGCTAAATATCCTGGACCAATTCAGACAGCCTTATTTGTGAAGCTTCATCACCACCTCTTCTTCCCAAAGGATTTATATCTGACACTGAAGGTTCATGGGAAAAGGATTAGAGTGAAAGGGCCATTTCATGAACAAATTTTGAAAGACAAACCAGCAGGGTCATGGAATCAAATTTTAAGTAGTTGGAGAGAGTCAGCCAATAAATGACATATATTGCAGGCATTAATAGTTTCTTATGACAATCATGGACAATATCAGTAGAATACTAGTATTCTTATCCTTAATGAAAATATAAAACACTGAATGATCTCTTTCAAAGTGAAAGAAACCAAAGACTGATAATGAGAGCTTCAAGAATATGAGCATGCGAATTGTGGAATCTTGGGTTATTGTAAACATTTTCAACCACTTGCCACTTCCAGGACTTGCCCCTTTATATAATTATTACCTTCAAGACGATTCTTCCCCTATCACTCAACTGTTTCAAAATGCTGTTGTGTGTGTGTGCTCCATATTGCTCAATATATCCCCCAGGTAATGGCAAGGGTAAGTGCACTTACTTGGCATCGCTGGGTCTGTCGGTGCTGTCGTATGACTTGGCGGCAGGGTCTGTCTCATCTGTGACGTCGTGTTCCGGCACAGAGCCATCCATGGGAACAGCCTTAGCACACAGAACACTCGGGATGCCACGCAGGGTGGATGTGAGAGCCTTCTGGAAACGCTCCTTGGAAGGGGACAAACCCAACACCTCTGGAACACAAACTAAGGGAAATCAGTTACATGAAACGCTTGTTGTCTTACTTGCCTACAAGTTACTTTCAGAATGTTTGAAGTGTTATAATAACTTCATTGATTGCAATACAATATTTAATCATGTATTCATGTTGTCTCCACCATAGGTGTATGACGTCTGTCCAAGTTCTCACCGTGTTTTGTGAAGACGAGGTTGGCCTTGAAGAATCCATCCCTTGGAGCATCACTGATGCACAGCACCTTCTCCACGAAGCTGATGACCTGCGTCTTGGTCACATGAAACATGTGCTCCACGATCAGCTGGTCCACCAGCTTCACAAAGTTCCCCAGGCGCCTGAAACATGCAACACAAGTGAAGGAGAGAGTTGGTGTGGATACAGTCACGCTGCACATACACAGACAACATGACAAGTGAAGGAGAGAGATGGTGTGGATACAGTCACGCTGCACATACACAGACAACATGACAAGTGAAGGAGAGAGTTAGTGTGGATACAGTCACGCTGCACATACACAGACAACATGACAAGTGAAGGAACGAGTTGGTGTGGATACAGTCACGCTGCACATACACAGACAACATGACAAGTGAAGGAGAGAGTTGGTGTGGGTACAGTCACGCTGCACATACACAGACAACATGACAAGTGAAGGAGAGAGTTGGTGTGGATACAGTCACGCTGCACATACACAGACAACATGACAAGTGAAGGAGAGAGTTGGTGTGGATACAGTCACGCAGCACATACACAGACAACATGACAAGTGAAGGAGAGAGTTAGTGTGGATACAGTCACGCTGCACATACACAGACAACATGACATGTGAAGGAGAGAGTTGGTGTGGATACAGTCACTCTGCACATACACAGACAACATGACAAGTGAAGGAGAGAGTTGGTGTGGATACAGTCACGCTGCACATACACAGACAACATGACAAGTGAAGGAGAGAGTTAGTGTGGATACAGTCACGCTGCACATACACAGACAACATAACAAGTGAAGGAGAGAGTTGGTGTGGGTACAGTCACGCTGCACATACACAGACAACATGACAAGTGAAGGAGAGAGTTGGTGTGGATACAGTCACGCTGCACATACACAGACAACATGACAAGTGAAGGAGAGAGTTAGTGTGGATACAGTCACGCTGCACATACACAGACAACATGACAAGTGAAGGAGAGAGTTAGTGTGGATACAGTCACGCTGCACATACAGAGACAACATAACAAGTGAAGGAGAGAGTTGGTGTGGGTACAGTCACGCTGCACATACACAGACAACATGACAAGTGAAGGAGAGAGTTGGTGTGGATACAGTCACGCTGCACATACACAGACAACATGACAAGTGAAGGAGAGAGTTAGTGTGGATACAGTCACGCTGCACATACACAGACAACATGACAAGTGAAGGAGAGAGTTGGTGTGGATACAGTCACGCTGCACATACACAGACAACATGACAAGTGAAGGAGAGAGTTGGTGTGGATACAGTCACGCTGCACATACACAGACAACATGACAAGTGAAGGAGAGAGTTGGTGTGGGTACAGTCACGCTGCACATACACAGACAACATGACATGTGAAGGAGAGAGTTGGTGTGGATACAGTCACGCTGCACATACACAGACAACATGACAAGTGAAGGAACGAGTTGGTGTGGATACAGTCACGCTGCACATACACAGACAACATGACAAGTGAAGGAGAGAGTTGGTGTGGATACAGTCACGCTGCACATACACAGACAACATGACAAGTGAAGGAGAGAGTTGGTGTGGGTACAGTCACGCTGCACATACACAGACAACATGACAAGTGAAGGAGAGAGTTGGTGTGGGTACAGTCACGCTGCACATACACAGACAACATGACAAGTGAAGGAGAGAGTTGGTGTGGATACAGTCATGCTGCACATACACAGACAACATGACATGTGAAGGAGAGAGTTGGTGTGGATACAGTCACGCTGCACATACACAGACAACATGACAAGTGAAGGAGAGAGTTGGTGTGGGTACAGTCACGCTGCACATACACAGACAACATGACAAGTGAAGGAGAGAGTTGGTGTGGATACAGTCACGCTGCACATACACAGACAACATGACAAGTGAAGGAGAGAGTTGGTGTGGATACAGTCACGCTGCACATACACAGACAACATGACAAGTGAAGGAGAGAGTTGGTGTGGATACAGTCACGCTGCACATACACAGACAACATGACAAGTGAAGGAGAGAGTTGGTGTGGATACAGTCACGCTGCACATACACAGACAACATGACAAGTGAAGGAGAGAGTTGGTGTGGGTACAGTCACGCTGCACATACACAGACAACATGACAAGTGAAGGAGAGAGTTGGTGTGGATACAGTCACGCTGCACATACACAGACAACATGACAAGTGAAGGAGAGAGTTGGTGTGGATACAGTCACGCTGCACATACACAGACAACATGACAAGTGAAGGAGAGAGTTGGTGTGGATACTCTCAGCAACAGTCCAGCTAACCTGTTGTTGCCAGCCCAGGTGGAAAAAGACAACTAGGTCACACTCTGTATCTTCATTCGTCTGCTGTGACACCATGTGTAGACACCTACGCTGCACTTACACAGGCTACATGACAAGTGTGGACGCCCAGGACCTATTCTTCCCTGGACATACAAAGGCTACATGACAAGTGTGGACACCCTGGACCTATTCTTCCCTGGACATACACAGGCTACATGACAAGTGTGGACACCCTGGACCTATTCTTCCCTGGACATACACAGGCTACATGACAAGTGTGGACACCCTGGACCTATTCTTCCCTGGACATACACAGGCTACATGACAAGTGTGGACACCCTGGACCTATTCTTCCCTGGACATACACAGGCTACATGACAAGTGTGGACACCCTGGACCTATTCTTCCCTGGACATACACAGGCTACATGACAACTGTGGACGCCCAGGACCTATTCTACCCTGGACATACACAGGCTATATGACAACTGTGGACGCCCAGGACCTATTCTTCCCTGGACATACACAGGCTATATGACAACTGTGGACGCCCAGGACCTATTCTTTCCTTGACATACACAGGCTACATGACAACTTTGGACACCCAGGACCTATTCTTCCCTTGACATACACAGGCTATATGACAACTGTGGACGCCCAGGACCTATTCTACCCTGGACATACACAGGCTATATGACAACTGTGGACGCCCAGGACCTATTCTTCCCTTGACATACACAGGCTATATGACAACTGTGGACGCCCAGGACCTATTCTTCCCTTGACATACACAGGCTACATGACAAGTGTGGACACCCTAGACCTATTCTTCCCTGGACATACACAGGCTACATGACAACTGTGGACACCCTGGACCTATTCTACCCTGGACATACACAGGCTACATGACAAGTGTGGACACCCTGGACCTATTCTACCCTGGTCAACAGATGTGCTGGGACAATGTACATGATATATGTAACAACAAGATTTTGGCTGACACAATAAGTCTGTCCTGATTTTGCCTGGTCTGTGACTAGATTACAAGTGAAAGTGTACCTACCCCGTCTCACTCTTGGCGATGCGAAGGTTCTCCTCTCTCTGTTCCTTCTTGGTGCGCTGGAGATGCAGAGAGTCCTTGGAGCTGCATCAGTGAGAGATGTGATGACATTCATGCATTGTGTGGACACAAACAAAGTTTCCATGAAATAAATCTTATGTCTATATGTCTTTGACTGAGAAACAATTTCATATTTTCAACCAAACAATTTATTCAACATTTTAACATTTCAATCAGTCGAGCAATACCTTATGACACAATATTCACTGGTATCTAAATGTTTTCTCATATAACAATGCTTTATGAATAACGATGTTATTGTCTGCCCCTGGCCCATCAGTGGCTGCAACTACTCACAAGAACGTCTTCTTCTTGACCTGTTCCTCACAATATCGCAGCTTCTTGAACGACTCCTCCGCTGTCACCTCCACCACCACCTTGCAGTAGCTGCAACATCCACAACAAACTCAACAATATGAATATTCTGATGACCCAAAGTTTTCCAAAAGTGGAAAAAATCTACAAAATGATTAGAATGGCTTTTTTTCTAAGTTCACAGTAGGTCATTTTTGGCCTTTTTATTCCACCTGTTATATTCACAGTTTCTTCATACATTGTCACTTTATATCACAGATATATCTGACTGATATAGACTAACAAACATTTCTGTGATATAAAAAAAATGGGATATATTCAAACTCAATAAGTTATACTGAGATGTCAAGGTAAATTATAACGGATGATAATTCTAAAAACTAGCCTTCCATTGTAGTCACCAGCAGCCTTTATTCATAGATCCTATATGTATCCCAAGATGTTATATTAATATGGTGAAGATACCGTCACCTAGGAAATACTTTTCTGAGCGGTTAAATCCCACAGATCTTGTGTCATGGTGACTGATTTACGACACCCATTGTCTGAAGAACATTTGATTGCAAAGGCTCATTACCCTGGAGCCATGACATCTATATGCCTCGAAACATTTAATTGCTGTTATTTATAAGATGCTAATCCTATTTGTTAATCCCCATTTTTGTGTACATCGACTGTCTGCCATCCTGAACAGGATGTGCAAGTATGTCACTGATGATTTACTGTTTACATTTATATTTATTACTACTAAATGTCAGGTGACCTTGGCTATATAAGCCTTGGTCCAGGAGAAAAGGAGAAAAGAAAGGTCTTACCCTTAGCCTAGCTAGGGTTAGGCGGGGTGCTCCGGGGCACCAAGACAACAAGCACTACCACTATGTGCTGACTTGGCACATAGTGTCATTTGTATGCATTTATCTACATGTATAAAGTAAAACTGTATATACCGCAAGCCATCGTCTCCAAGTTGTCACTTCCTACTGAGAACCATACGTCGGTCCCTTGCATATACGAGTATGCAAATTGTACATTAATCAACGTCGGACGACGTGCGTTGATAATTTGGTGGAGCTATCGGGTATGACATACTTCTTAGTCTGTCCTTTCCTGTACCTCTTTGCAGCATGGCATATGGTTCACAAAACTGTAGGAAGTGACTATCTCTTATTAAAAGGATATGCTACCTGGAGGCCGATCACCAAGAACGAAGAAATGGCCTTTAACAAGATTGAAGAAAGAACAAGAACCTCTCCGATCAAGAACAAGTTCTCCGATCCCAAACCTTCCCTGCTCGAATATCTTAGCAACACTGCTAAGACTTCCCCTTCAAGATGTCGTTCCTGCACATGACCTAAGAAACGAAGTATACACGCCTATCCCACAGAGACCCGACCACAGCCATCTTCATGCAGACCCTGCACAATACAGAAACCGCCTCACAGGCACCTACAAGATGGACACTGTGTACAAGATATCTCATTTGGACTTACTAATTTGTGTTTACTTACATGGACTCAATCAAGGATATATATTGTGTGACTGTTGAATAGTGCAACCAGGTATGTTTAATCAAAGCCAGTATATTAATGCCAAAATGTGTCTTTCCAAAATTCAGTTTTGTATATGTGCAATATACTCCAAATTACATCTTTAGTCAGCTAGATCTTTGAAGTTATTGTGTAGGGAATCTTTGAAATGTCTCCAGGCCACGCAAGACATATAGTTGCAGCTAGGGCCCAGACAAACCTAAGCTGTAGGGTTATCGAGTCACACCTCTAGGCTCGACTCGTAATTTCAAAAATCTAAACGATAAAATTTGTCAATTGTTACAAGTAATTAATGTGCACAGTTTGGTACAAAATTGAATGTATTGTCTAGGACTTTGAATTCAGATTAGGGATATTCTTGGGTGAGCCACCCCTACACATATGTTTATTGTATGTCAGTATTAAGTAATTAACAGCACAGCAGTATTCAGCATTTCAGAATTTTGATGTCGGAATTAAGGATTTTTTTTCTTGGGCATCGCACCCACAATATATGGGCAAGCTCCGTCAAAGACACGGGAAGAGCACCCATTGTACTTAAAAGGGCAATATTACCCACAAGTACCGTTTGAGTCACGCGGTAAAGCTAGACTCCTGGTTTCAAATTTCTTTATGCGAAATATTTGCTGAGATGTTTAATTTGTACTTTTTATGACATTACTCATTATCATTATTCGGTACTGAGTCGCACCGCCAAGCCAGACTCCTGAATTCAAAGAACCTTCAGTGATATATTTATTGAATCTGTGAAAAGCAGTAATTACCTTGTAGGGAAATTGCACATTATAAAGATCACTTGGTTAGTTTTCAAACTGGCACTAATTCAAATTGGCTAGATGATCACTTTCATACCGTCACTGCATAGATATATTTGTTGCATAAGGATTTCATGTAACTGATTTTGTTCACATTTGCATGGTTGTTTTTGGTGAAAAAACTCACACATATCAATTTGGACTCATATAAGCTTGGGGTCCAAGCTTCACGTAACGGAGGGAAGTTGTCATGGTGACTGATTTACGACACCCATTGTCTGAAGAACATTTGATTGCAAAGGCTCATTACCCTGGAGCCATGACATCTATATGCCTCGAAACATTTAATTGCTGTTATTTATAAGATGCTAATCCTATTTGTTAATCCCCATTTTTGTGTACATCGACTGTCTGCCATCCTGAACAGGATGTGCAAGTATGTCACTGATGATTTACTGTTTACATTTATATTTATTACTACTAAATGTCAGGTGACCTTGGCTATATAAGCCTTGGTCCAGGAGAAAAGGAGAAAAGAAAGGTCTTACCCTTAGCCTAGCTAGGGTTAGGCGGGGTGCTCCGGGGCACCAAGACAACAAGCACTACCACTATGTGCTGACTTGGCACATAGTGTCATTTGTATGCATTTATCTACATGTATAAAGTAAAACTGTATATACCGCAAGCCATCGTCTCCAAGTTGTCACTTCCTACAGGAACCATACGTCGGCCCCTTGCATATACGAGTATGCAAATTGTTCATTAATCAACGTCAGACTGACACGCGTTGTTACTTGTGCCAATTACTGTCCCCGACTTCCAGCTCACCTGAAGAATCTCTCCAAGAGTTTATCTGCCTGGATGTTCTTGTAGTTGATGCTGTTCTCATATTCCCCCAGCTGGTAGGTTTTGCTGAAGCACAGGATCAAGTGTTCATCATTACTGAGACTTGCCACTCTGGCTTATCATCACAGGAAAAGATTGCTAGCTGATATACTTGTAAAGTGCTTTTTCTCTTTGGATCTTCTTTTAAAATTTTTGACAACTGACCAAGATGAATAGGGAAATTCTTTATCGTGGAAAGGCACACCTGGATTGTTGAATGTTATAACTCTTCATTCACATGAAACCTGGTTCTGACGTACAAGTCTTTCAAATGCCTATATAACATTCAACATAGTTTAAGTTTTTGTGTTTTCATGTTCCAATGCAATATTCGTAAAATCTAAATATATTTTACATTTGGATACTTATCCTGCACTGGTAGCTTCATGCTTTTAACGCTGTTTCTGACTAGAAAAAGATGGAGCTGGCTGGCAGAAGTTGTTGCTCCAACCAGTTGTGTGGCAAATGCTCTCCCACAGCTACCACATGACCGGAAGTGGTAAAGTCATGTGTTGCCACATTACTGCTTGTACGGACACCTGGAAACTTTGCAGGGAGACAGCCAAGCGATGGGCAGGCACTTTTGACATAGTAATGCAGGATAAGTATCCAAATGTAAAAATATTTTAGATTTTATTAAATGTTTTTATCTTATCCTGCATTACTACCTCAATGCATTTTTATCAGACGAAATGGAGGGAGGCATATCTTTCAGATGGAACTTCAGGAGAGACCCTCTGACAAGTCAGGTCACCAGATAGCATCCTGTGCCGAAAAACCGGAAACCACACGAGAGAGAGTAAGAGGTGTGAAATCCAGAAAAGTAGAAAAGTGCGTCGGCCACATTCTAAATTCCAATTCAAGCAGCTGGAATAAACGGAAACACAAAATCCTCTAGTCTGGGGTAATTAACACCAGAGACATCGCAGGGTCAGTTCCGGAGTGTAAAATCCAAGACCATCTTGAGACTGTGACCTGCTGCGCCACCACCAGGGGACCAAGGCTAAGAACACCTTGCACATAGTCAAGAGCCACATCTCGGAGATAATGACTGGCGAAGACAGTATCCGAGAACCAAAAGCAACCCTCCATGATGGATTTAATGGAGCAATTGCTGTGGAGAGAGCCATTGTCAAAGCGACAGCTCGAATCTCAAGGGGGTTGTTGGTTCTGGGCGGGTCCAAACCGGCAAGGTCGTAAGCTTGTAGGATGATGGAGCGCAGCCTCACTGATATAACTTCCAACTGGAATGTAGGTGAAACTGGAATGAACAGTCATTTCCGAGATTCATGTTGTGTCTTGGATCAATGAAGGAAAACCTGTAAGGCCCAAACTGGGCACAGAAGTAGTTCATCCCCGTCCAGTGCCTCAGAATCCACTATAAACGATAAGGGAGGAACAGTGAAAGATCTGTCCGGCTGTCCTGTGTGTTATATGATTGTTAGCAATCAAATCCCAGCACAACCCAAGATGGACAGCACCATACGCTCTACGCTTGAATCGTATTCAGGAGATGTCAAGGGTGTGTAACTTGCTGACTCGAGCTGCCATAGCTAACGCCAAAAGAATCACAGTCTTCTAGGTAAGATTGAAGAAAGACAGTGAGTTGAGTGGTTCAAAGGGAGCGGTACGGAGCAACTTCAAAACCAAACTGTTGATGTGCCTCTATTGCTCATCGTTTGACCACAGCCTGGAGACAGTCTGGTCCCCCAGATAAGACCCCAAATCCTGTCGTGAGGCATTGACGAACAGGTGAGTGTGGGCTTGAGCGTAGGCCGCCTATGAATTTGAGCTTGAAGGATGGAGTGAGTTCCACCTTGAGCTTCTAACTGATCCATCCCAGTTGAGTGAAATACCAGTGAAGGAGGCTTTCCGGGTCCTGATGGTTCAGTAGACAGTCGTTGATGTAAGACTTGAACTGAACGTTCCTCGGGTGCAGGTATACAGTAACTGACTTTGTAATTCCGGGTAAATAACCACGGGGCCATGGAAATGCCAAATGGTAGGACTGCCAACTGGTACTGGGTACCCTGGAAATAGAACCTAAGGAACTGCAACTGGGGTGGATGGGGTCATCCTGGTCCTGAGCAGTCTCAATGTCGTCAGAGAAAAATAGGGAGGATGTTCCAGGTAACGCTTGTTGAGGACAGCGCGATTCATACAGAATTTGGATGAATCCTTATTAGGAACCAGAAACACTTGAGGGTAGAATCCCAGATGCACCACTGGATCAGGAACAGTCTCAACCACCTGCTTGAGCGACAGAAGCTGAATGGTCTGAAGCAATAGCTGAGCCTAATCAAGGTGGGCGTAAAAAGTTGACAGTGGGTCTATTATAAGCAGGAACCGGTACCCCTGACGAAGGATGCTGGTGACGGATCTTGAAGAATTGTCCAATTGGCCCAAAACCTGCCCAATCTCTTATCTGAGTGTCTCTGACTGGGACCACATGGATCGGGAGAACCCAGGCACCAGGCTCCAGGGCCTGCCTCCGCGATGACCACCACTGGACTTGGTTTGGCGACAATGAGGTAGATCATTTCTTTGTGGCTTTAGGAGATCCTGACCCTTGCCACAAAAGGAAGATGACTAGGGGGGGGGGGGGGAGCCTTGAGAGAGCCCCGTCTTGGCTGATAATTAGATGGTTTGAATTTGGATTGATTGGAGACAATGCTCCAGTGCCTTAAGCGCCATTTCATCAAGGGCAAAGCTGGAGACACATGCATGTGTTTCAGAGATGGTGCAATTAAAGAACGAGGATGCACTCCAAGGCTGTTGTAGGAGTTGCCTCTTGAACTCAGAATCCCAATAAGTTAAGGCAAGATAACCGAGGTGCCTGGTTGTGGTGATCTCTGTCAAGGACGCCCAGAGATAATTAAACAGACGGTCAATTTGACGTAGTTGAAAAGACATAGCATGCAAGTGATCGACCCAATCTACTGTCCTCGGTGAGGTCCTGATCAGTGGCTCTGGCAGAAGAGGCCAAGACAGATAAGGGCTTGCGAGACCACCAAATCTCAGTCTCAATGAAGGTGAGCCGAGTGTTGGGCATACGCAGAGTGGTTGGCCTAGAGAAACCAGTTATGCGATGTAAATCATCATCAAGACAGTGTGCTCTATCTGTGGCTTGATCGCATGAATGAGAAAATCTTGTTTCCGGTAACGAGGTGCCTCAAATGCAGAAGTGAGGAACGGCTTGTAGAAAACATCATCCAAAGCCGATATCAAATCTGTGAGCATGGCATCCGGCGGGAAGGACCAAATTGCGCAAGCAGAGAGGACACACATGTCACCAAAGAGGGACGGGCATGTAATTATTACACAAACTTTTACAAGAGAAAATTACGATATAAAGAGTATAGTTACACACTTAAAAAGCCCAGAATAGGAACGTATATAGCACATGAACAAGAGCTAAGACAGGAATTTTGACATATCAAAGCACAAGACCTGTAAACATGGCTACATGGCAAAACAAGATGGTGACAGGTACAACACACATGCGAAGTTAGTGTGGGAAGGACCACCCCAGTACACCAGACTATGATATGTACAATCGAGGGCGTATTGGTTATCAAAGGATAAGCAAAAGGATAGGCAAAGGATGCTATCTGGTTTTTGAAAACTGGGGAGCTTTATTCACAAACATCTGTACAGTCCGATAACTAGCAGTAATGTGTTTATACGTGACTTCACTACTTCCGGTCATGTGTTAGCTGTGGGAGGATATATGCCACACAACTGCTTGGGACACAACTTCTGCAGCCAGGATCTCTCACAGCTCCATCTTCCCAGTCAGAAACAGCCGTAAAGCATCAAGGTAGCAATGCAGGATAAGATATAAAATTAACCATGTATAGCTTTAGTTCATAATATTTAGTCCGTTATCTCCAATCCCTCAGGTTAGAATCTGAAGGCACTCACTCAGTTTCAAAAGGTAAGAAGTTTATAGTGATCACTTCCTTCAGCAGTCTGCAAAGAAATAATTCAGGTTAGATTTCATCATTCTGTGTGTGTGATGTCATGACTGCATATACAAATTGTAAAGAATAGTTCTTCCAATGCTGTGCCCAATCTCTGTCACGGTTCCTAAATAGTATCTCTGTATTTTGTGGCTCTCCTGGACTCACAAACAGAATATGTTACTGGTACCCAATGCTTGTATTAATAGCATATATAAGGGTATTAGGTGGACCCAATGCTTGTATTAATAGCATATATAAGGGTATTAGGTGGACCCAATGCTTGTATTGATAGCATATATAAGGGTATTAGGTGGACCCAATGCTTGTATTAATAGCATATATAAGGGTATTAGGTGGACCCAATGCTTGTATTAATAGCATATAGAAGGGTATTAGGTGGACACAATGCTTGTATTAATAGCAAGGTGGACACAATGCTTGTATTAATAGCATATAGAAGGGTGTTAGGTGGACACAATGCTTGTAGAATGTCAAATGTAAAGGATTGAATTTTCCAGTTGAGGAAGGTGAAAGCTGTGACCTGGCCAATTAAGTGCACAATCACACCAAAATGGCAGGTGTGTTGATGGATGTTGCCTGGGATTTGGCCACATCAGGTGGGCTTTTATAACAGACAATCATCCAGGTTAAACATGGCAGTCATTACGACAAGCATAGGGTCCTGGGACATACATATCCTGACCAAGGGTCACTACTGCCGTGATTATACCCCACTTCCAACCTTATATTTTCACCAAATGTGCAACGGGTATATACAATACACCATGCAATACATATGCAATACACCAACACAGCAAAACAGGAAGGCGCCAAAAGCTATCACGACTCTAAATTACCTGTCCCGTATAGATGAGGTGCATAAAACATCACACTTTTCTCATGTTGCCAATCAAATAGTTACGTAAATGATTTCTTACAATTCCAGACATGAAACTTAGATTTACCTTGACACCTGGAGAAGGCCTGCCCCAAATGCTGGGATGTTATGAAGGAGGCCGTTGGCAATCATCTCCTGTCTCCGCAGGTAGTCCAGGTACAACTTGTTGGTGCGCCATCTATAGTTTACAGAGAGCAGAAATAAAATAAAAACAGTTTCATCCTAAAATACTGATTGACAAAAACAAGGAAACTTTTTCATATTTCAGACCGCCCCTCTTACATTCCAGGAACATATATGAATACTGAAAAAACATGTTTCCCATCAACAACACATGCTTCCCAACAACAAAACATGCTATCCAGTGACAAAACATGCTTCCCATCAACAAAACATGCTATCCAGTGACAAAACATGCTTACCATCAACAGGACATGCCTCCCACGAACAAAACATGCTTTCAAACAACAAAACATGCTTCCCAACAACAAAACATGCTATCCAATGACAAAACATGCTTACCATCAACAAGACATGCCTCCCACGAACAAAACATGCTTTCAAACAACAAAACATGCTTCCCATCAAGAAAACATGCTATTCAGTGACAAAACATGCTTCCCATCAACAAGACATGCCTCCCATGAACAAAACATGCTTTCAAACAACAAAACATGCTTCCCAGCAACAAAACATGCCTCCCAACAACAAGACATGCCTCCCACGAAAAACATGCTTTCAAACAACAAAACATGCTTTCCATGAACAAAACATGCCTCCCATGAACAAAACATGCTTCCCAACAACAAAACATGCTTCCCAACAACAACAAAACATGCTTCCCAACAACAAATATGCTTTCCAACAACAAAACATGCTTGCTTCCCACCAACAAAACCTTTTTAACTATTCTTTTATTTTTTTCCATCAGTATCTATCTTTTACTCAGAAGATGAACAGAGAAGCATCTACTTACCTATCAAACATTTTCTTGATGAGATAGTTCTTGAAGAAGGGTACTGATGAAAGAGCCTTCCATAACACAGCCTCTCTCTGCCACTCCCCCAGGGTCAGGCTCTCATTGGGCAGGTGTTCATACACATGGAGAACACCGAATGTGGAGAACACATAGTGTTCACTGTTGGCCTGCAATCACCACTCTTTGTCTTACAACACAGTATCAAATCTATATCTAGTTGTCTGTAGCTTGATGGTGGTTGTATAACCATGGTGCCAAGAAACATGCTGCTGGGACCATGACAATATCAGGATATATTGAGTTAAAGGACCATGTTAATGAGGTTTACAAGGTTTAAATATTCAGTTTAAAATCATCTTGTTCATGAGTATTGTTAAATCTATGAGGACATATTGAGTTGAAGGATTTTGTTAATGAGGTTTCACTTTATTTATGACACAGTATGTGGACAAGACTAAAAGTGCAATCGTATGTTCTCTTTGAAAATACATATAGAATATACTCATATATGATATATTTTTCCAGAAGCATGTGATGGCATGAGTGAGCTATGTTAAATGCATCGTAGAGCAGTAGTTCAGTCATATCACTGCACATCAACTTAATGTGGAGGACAAATCTGAAGGGATGAAGGGTATGAAACTGACAACCAAGGATCATAATCGATACTGGGATTTGAACCAAGGATCATGATTGATACTGGGATTTGAACCAAGGATCATAATCGATACTGGGATTTAAACAAAGGATCATGATCAATACTGGAATTTGAACCAAGGATCATGATCGATACTGGGATTTGAACCAAGGATCATAATCGATACTGGGATTTGAACCAAGGATCATAATCGATACTGGAATTAGAACCAAGGATCATAATCGATACTGACTGGCCCCATGGACTTTGCAAATCGACAAAAATTGTAAAACAAGATGATTAGTTTCTCTGATTAAGGACTGAAAATAACATAACATTGTAACATGGCTCACAAAGCCTAAATGTCACCGAGCGCTAGTCTCCTCTCACCTTGTTTTTCTGTACAGAGATGAGGTCGTAGGGCCTGTAGTGCCTGCTAGGTGACAGGTTGAAGTGGATGGACTTGATCTGGCCAATATGATGACATCTTGCAAAATATTCCACCGCCTCTCGCCCATTCATGGTTGGGATATATTCTTCCTGGAAGGACAATGACAACATGCACGACTGAACGGAAAACTGATTGAACACAATGATTTTGTGTAAGTTGGGATTGTTCCATGATGGACATATACCACATAAGTGTGCTGCCCTGCTCACTGTCATCTCCTCAAGGTACACTGTATACGTGGGTGTGGTTTCCAGTACCAAGTAAAGGATCCAGCTGAAGGGAAGTATTGTAACAAAACATGTTTACTTTGTGTGCGTGAGTGAGTTGGGTATAACGCTGCTTTTAACAATATTACAGTTACATCATGGTGTGTCAGCTTAATGTGGGAGGAAAGCAGGTCTCAGACGTTACCACTTTGGTGAAACCCACGAGCACGAGTATGGTGCTGACAAACTTAGAAACATAATTGGGGTGAACCGGGATTCGAATCCACAATCATAGGTTTCTGGTGTGCCCAAGAGACGCAACTCTGCACAGTGAATCGCAGCACCTTCGATGACTGTGTCACTCATGCCCCCTTACCTTGCATGAAGGTGCAGAAAAGACATGTATTCAATCCTACCATCACACACCTTGCAGCTGAGTAGGTTTTCTAACCTGTATTGACTGGATGACATCTTTACGTGGCGTCTTCTTCTCACTATCCCGCGGTGAGGTCACACTCTGGGACACTGACCTTGACCTGAAGCTACTCGGTGGTGATGGTGATTTGGGCTGCAAATATTTGACGACATTTGACTTGTCTTATTGGTTGTTTCAGCAAGTTACTTGACCATGGGTTTTTTTCAGGTCACTAGAGACAAAATTCTTTCTTGACAAAAAATTCCGTATATTCTATTTATCATGTATTATCTTACCGTACCTTGTCAGACATTTATCATGCCATTTTGGCAGACTTGAGTAGACAAAGATTTTCTTTTTCTTGACAAACATAATATTACCAACTACATAACAAAACCACTTTTTTACCATCATAAATGAAAACTCAAAACACGAAGATTATTTGCAAAGATATTAATAACTATTTTAAGTATATCAAAATTTGGTACCTACAATGAATATCACAAATTTTCAAAAGAATATATGATTATTTCTATATTAATAAATTCTAACATGTACATCTAAATAACAAAATTGCACAATTCTCTTTAATAAATAAACCGTGTGAATGCTATGGGAGGTGGCTGAAGACAGTACCTGCTGTGGTATGTGGGTGCTGAGTGCAAGTGCTGTGGTCCCCAGACAGTGGCTCCAGATGGACTCGCCTGTGTGTTGTAGCAGAGGTGACACAGAGCAACACAACACAATACATAGCAATGCCAGTACGCGGCAACACTGAAACCTTGTTAATCTGGACTACGTCAGTGGAGCTGTTCACATTACCAATCTCATAACTATGAGTACTGTCCCTTTAGTTGCAGATAGATCTTTCCATAGTCATACCACATTGTACCCATGTGGGGAATCGATCCCACGGCTTCAGCATGATGAGCAAACACTTTAACCACTAGGCTACCCCACCCTCCCTAATACCATGGAAGGCAAGGTTTCTTGACTTAAGACTAGACTAGAGTCCACACTAACAAAGTTTTATTGTATACAGCATTAAACAAAATATAAACAAGGCAAATGCAGATAAATTAAATAAACTAAAACAAATTGATCTTGTATGAAGTATCACAGATCCGCTGTTTCTTGCATCTGTGTAGTTACAACCCAAATCACACACTAACGTGACTGAAAATGTGTGACTTTTAACCAGTGACATGACTAACAATCAGTGACAGTGACATAATTGCATTGAAAAGAAATGAAAACTTTGTGGATAATAACATGTAGAAAATAAATAGCATGAAAATGAGTGAGTGACGTTTTTACAATGCCTATTCCAGGGAAATCAGGTCAGGTCATGCAAAGAATGAACTTTGAACCCATGTACCTGACCGCACTGGGTCTTCAACGTGAGGGCAATGTTTCATTGGAAAATGAAGTAATTTTGATGAATTTTTCAATCCTATACTAGTTTCCTATAACGCCCAACAATGCTAAGACTTACGTGCCGCCATCTCCAGGGCCACATCCCCCAGCGAGTGCCCGAGGTCTCCAATAGTCAGCTTCTGTGAGGGCATCATCTCTTCCTCATTCTGAAAACATTCCACATTCAACATATGTTATAACAGCTGAATTCAAGGAATCCACATTCAACATATGTTATAACAGCTGAATTCAAGGAATCCACATTCAACATAGGTTATAAATCCTGTATTCAAGGAATCCACATTCAACATATGTTATAACAGCTTAATTCAAGGAAACCACATTCAACATATGTTATAACAGCTGAATTCAAGGAATCCACATTCAACATATGTTATAACAGCTGAATTCAAGGAATCCACATTCAACATAGGTTATAAATCCTGTATTCAAGGAATCCACATTCAACATAGGTTATAACAGCTTAATTCAAGGAAACCACATTCAACATATGTTATAACAGCTGAATTCAAGGAATCCACATTCAACATATGTTATAACAGCTGAATTCAAGGAATCCACATTCAACATATGTTATAACAGCCGAATTCAAGGAATCCACATACAGCATATGTTATAACAGCTCACTTCAAGGAATCCACATATGCTATAACAGCCACATTCAAGGAATCCATGTATGTTATAACAGCTCAATTCAAGGAATCCACATATGTTATAACAGCTCAATTCAAGGAATCCCTGTACGCTATAACAGCTCAATTCAAGGAATCCAAGTATGTGACAACAGATCAATTCAAGGAATCCACATATGCTATAACAGCTCAATTCAAGGAATCCACATATATCATAACAGATTAATTCAAGGAATCCACGTATGTTATAACAGATCCATTTAAGGGATCTACATAAGTTATAACAGATCAATTCAAGGAATCCAAATATGTTATAACAGATCAATTCAAGGAATCCACATATGTTATAACAGATCAATTCAAGGAATCCACATATGTTATAACAGATCAATTCAAGGAATCCACATAATTTATAACAGATCAATTCAAGGAATCCACATATGTTATAACAAATCGATTCAAGGAAACCACACATGTTATAACAAATCGATTCAAGGAATCCACATATGTTATAACAGATCAATTCAAGGAATTGACATATGCTATAACAACTCAATTCAAGGAATCCTAATATGTATTAAACAGATCAATTCAAGGAATGCACATATGCTATAACATCTCAATTCAAGGAATCCACATATGTAATAACAGCCACATTCAAGTATGGTAAGATCTTGTGCAATGTTATTATTATTCTTTTATGCAATGTACATTATTTGTAGAGAATGATACAGAAAGTATCTGTTATGTCCAACAGCAATCAGTTTGTTTGACACATTGTGATGCTTGCCAACAAACAGGGGAACAGTCCTTGCTTATTTCAACTGGTATATGAAGCAGTCATAAAACACAACATCTTTTATGCAATTGTTTTATTTACGTCGCACTCAGCAATATTCCAGCTATATGATGGCAGTCTGGACCAGACAATCCAGTGACAGATTATGAGCATCAATCCAGGCAAATGAGATGCGATGAGCCTGACCGTGCAATCCCAACGTGAGTTCTTAACGACCCTTCTGCATCCTGACTTTCTGTATGTTATTGTAGTTTTTGTCCTTCTTCGTGGCTTTGTCTGCCTCAAGGCTCTCCCTATCCATGGATTATACTACTGTACACTGATCTACTGACACAACCCTCAAACAATCATCAATGCACATAAAACTAAATCAAAAGTAATTTCATTTTGTTTTCTTATTATTGTTTTTGGTTCTGATCAGTTGAATCATGAAAACAAAAATGTGTTGTTCACACAAACAACCGTTTATGAATCACTCACAAGCACATGTGCTGAATATGGGTTAGTGCCGTCCGGCAGTCTCAGTTTGACAATGCTGCTTGATGACTTCCTGGGTGAGTGAGGGACAGACTTGACACCAGGACTACAGTATAGCTTGGCTGGGAAGGCGCCGCGGCGACGAAGTAGCTCAAGTTCCTGTCATACAACATACAGTGTATAACAAAAGGTGCGAATTTTGCTGCATCCAACATAAAGTAATGAAGTACAATAATACATCCAACTCAAAGGTCCCTAATCAATGAAATAAGGGAATTTGAAGGTTATAACATTTGATGTCTGATATTTCATAGGTTCTTGAAAAATTATTAAGTTACCAGAAAATAACTTTTGGGAACACACAAAAAGTATGATCTGCAGAATACTCTGGACAGATGTTTCAACAAACACTACCCAGCACTCTCAACAGAGCCTTACATTAAATGCATTACAGATAATGCATTAAAGGACCTACCTCAGAAAAAAACCATTGACAGATCATGCGATAGAAGATCTATCTTAGTGACAAGTATGCATGTGCAACAGAGGGCCTACCTCAGGGAAGACCTTGGACAGAGCATCAACCAGCTGCAGATCAAAGAACCTCTCTTTGTGGGACTCAACATGGCTGACAATACGCTCCAGATAGTGGTGGAACTGTATATAGAAATCTTGTTGTAGACAAAACAAAGTCACACAGTCAGTGTTAAATTTCAGAAATGTGTATGTCATTTGCATCAATACATGATATCATAATGATTCTCACATCATGGCACAAAGTTATCTGAAGCACTTAACTCTTGTTGAATAGCTACAGCCCAATACACCTTCTTTAAACATCTTGTGTTATTTTACAGGCCACAAAATACCAGCTGTATCACGGCTGCCTGTCAGTAGTGAGGTCTGGGCCAGGAAAAGCCAGTGGTTGACGTTCCCTATACGACAGTCAGTGATTGTTCTGTATGTAGTGCAGCGACAGTGAAAGTGAGACCTCTGACTGCGCCTCCCAGTAGCAGAGACGTTCCCTATACGACACTCAGTGATTGTTCTGTATGTGCAGTGTAGGGACAGAGAAAGAGAGACCTCTGACTGCGCCGCCCAGTAGCGGAGACATTCCCTATACGACACTCAGTGATTGCTCTGTATGTAGTGCAGCGACAGTGAAAGTGAGACCTCTGACTGCGCCTCCCAGAAGCGGAGACGTTCCCTATACGACACTCAGTGATTGTTCTGTATGTAGTGTAGCGACAGAGAAAGAAAGACCTCTGACTGCGGCTCCCAGAAGCAGAGATGTTCCCTATACGACACTCAGTGATTGCTCTGTAAGTAGTGTAGTGACAGAGAAAGCGAGACCTCTGACTGCGCCTCCCAGAAGCAGAGACATTCCCTATACGACACTCAGTGATTGTTCTGTAAGTAGTGTAGCGACAGAGAAAGAGAGACCTCTGACTGCGGCTCCCAGTAGCGGAGACATTCCCTATATGACACTCAGTGATTGCTCTGTATGTAGTGTAGCGACAGAGAAAGAGAGACCTCTGACTGCGCCTCCCAGAAGCGGAGACGTTCCCTATACGACACTCAGTGATTGCTCTGTATGTAGTGTAGCGACAGAGAAAGCGAGACCTCTGACTGCGGCTCCCAGTAGCGGAGACATTCCCTATATGACACTCAGTGATTGCTCTGTATGTAGTGTAGCGACAGAGAAAGAGAGACCTCTGACTGTGCCTTTCAGTAGCGGAGACGTTCCCCTTTACGACACTCAGTGATTGTTCTGTATGTGTAGCGTAGCGACAGAGAAAGCGAGACCTCTGACTGCGCCGCCCAGTAGCGGAGACGTTCCCTATACGACACTCAGTGATTGTTCTGTATGTAGTGTAGTGACAGAGAAAGAGAGACCTCTGACTGCGCCTCCCAGTAGCGGAGATGTTCCCTGTATGGTGGCAATAGTTCCAGCACCTCCTGCAGGAAGATCCAGGACATCCGACTGAAACAAATAAGGACTCATTAAACATGTCCTGAAGAAATATCTAGGTATTCAGCAGATATATCTTATATAATAGCCATGGCCTTGGGTGTCATGATACACTGATGTATCGATGTATTGATGTATCGATGTATCAATGTATGACTAATTTAACCTGATGATCTGATACATGATATGCCAACCCATACATCGATTCATGTTTTTCTTCTGTAGTGGTTTTAAGAATTCAATATTTACCAGCACTGTAATAACTAGACCCATGTTAGCACTACCTTACTGTTAATCACAAAACAAAATGATAATTCTGATTGCCTGATACTACTACAAGCCTCTATTAACCTGTGATGCAAATAAAATACAAACCGGTTGACAGCAAAGAAGGGGTCAACTGCAGTATTTAGGGTCCCCACTTTCCCCGAGGAAACTGCTGCCTTTCACAGCTTTGCTTACCGGTATATATAAGTGAGCACACGCTAGCTGGCGTGCCAAATCCGTGAGAAGGCATTTTTAAGCAAAAAGGGCCCCAAAAAATGAGCTGGACATGCCAAGTATGGTCTAAAACTCTGCCCCTATGGGAGTCAAGAGTTTTACGATAGTAAATAAAGCCTATTCTCATGGTGTCAACTTTGTGTTGTTTATGGGCGTGACATGAATGACTCGTTACTACGAAAGCAACTAGGGTCATCACTGGCTTGTACAAATAGAACACAATCAGCTTTGAGAGCAGGCTTCGGAGTCCATACCACACAACCAGTTATATCCACACAATCTTACCGACTCCCTAACAACCAATCCATATTCACGGCCGAACTTATGGGCAAGGCCTCAGCCCTGCATAACCAACAATCTAAAAACAACAATAAAATCCTAATTCTCATCGACTCCCTTAGTGGACTACAAGCCCTCCAAAACAAAAATACCAAAAAACGACCTAAATTAATAAACCAAATACCTAAAAGCTCCAACGACCTAACAAAAGCATGCAAACAAATAACCTTCTTGTGGATCCCCGCCCACGTAGGAATCTACGGCAACGAAAGCTCCGATAAAGCAGCTAAATTATCTCTCAAAATACCAGAAATAAGCCTAAACCTACCCATCTCAAAATCAGAAATTAAAAGTGTTAACAAACAAAATATAACCAAAAAATGGCATAATCAATATCAAAACACAAATAGCCAAATCAAAAAAGTACTCAGAAAACCACTAGCCAAACCTAAAATCCTACACCCCTCAAAAAAAATTGACAGATCAATTACAAAACTCCAAACAGGACACACTAACCTAAATAACCACCTAAAAAAACTTAAAAGGCACACCACAGGCAACTGCCCCCACTGCAAACAACCCGAAACCACAGAACACGCACTCATCCACTGCACCCACTACAAAACACACAGAACCACACTACAAACCACCCTCAATCTAAATAAGGTTCCTACTCTAGATGAAATACTAAACCCTCAAAATAAACTAGAAAACTTCAAGGCCCTAGGCGTATTCCTAATCAAAACAGACCTAATTCAATATAATTAAGCAACCCCTAAAAGCCCCCTCTTGGGTTGCACACACCACTTTCACCCTTTTCGGAATACACTAAATGGTCCGGCCAGGTGTGTGTGCGAAATACGCTACAGTCGGAAAGCGCACGTTAAATCTTCTATATCAGTCAGTCAGTCAGTCATTTTGAGAGCAGTGAAGGCATCTTTGCATAGGCATGGGACGAATAAGGGAATGCATGACAGTTATTTTGTTGAATACATTATCAGAACATAAGTTGTTCAGCTGATCATTTTATTCAGTTTCTCAGTTCATCAGCTGTGTTTACAATGTTTAGAACTTTGAAGCAAAATGATCTTTTAAGAAAATGATGAAAATGAAGCAGAAAAAGGAATTGAACTTGGTCTAGATGGATCCACAGACTTATCTGACAGTCAAGACAAATTCAACGTCTGAAATTATGTGTTTGAATGTGTATCTTTGGATAATCGTTTTTCCTGTGAATATATGAATAAACTTATATCATAGTGCGATTTATTTTAAAAAGGGGGTCTGCACCCTTTTATCCCCTCCATTTTACTTTTAAAATTTCATGAAGGTGGGGTTGCTCCCGCCTTGAACAGTTTGGTGTTGTCCGCCTAACAAAATATATTGTTCTTGAAACAGAATGAACTTACCATTGTGAGATATATTAGAAAAAACAGAGGGGTATCACCCCCCTTTACCTCCCCATTTTCTACTTTAATACTTCAACAAGGGGGTACTATATATGATGTCCGTGTGAACCACAACACTATCCAACATCTGCACACCATTAACTACAGGGATATGTACCTGTCATGCAGGAAACCTGGTGTTCAAACAAGGACCCAATTACCTCCAGGGACACACCTTGACTGCTGGACATATTGTGTCTATACCAGGACACCAGTAACTCCAGGGACACACCTTGACTGCTGGACATATTGTGTCTATACCAGGATGCTCACCTTATCTGGCAGACACCTGGTGTCTATACAAGAACATTCACCTTGTCTGGAAGACACCTGGTGTCTATACCAGGACATTCACCCTGTCTGGCAGACACCTGGTGTCTATACCAGGACATTCACCTTGTCTGGCAGACACCTGGTGTCTATACCAGGACACCAGTAACTCCAGGGACACACCTTGACTGCTGGATATATTGTGTCTATACCAGGATGCTCACCTTGTCTTGCAGACACCTGGTGTCTATACCAGGACATGTACCTTGTCTGGCAGACACCTGGTGTCTATACAAGAACATGTACCTTGTCTGGCAGACACCTGGTGTCTATACCAGAACATTCACCTTGTCTGACAGACACCCGGTGTCTATACAAGAACATTCACATTGTATGGCAGACACCTGGTATCTATACCAGGACACCAGTAACTCCTGGGACATACACCTTGTCTGCTGGACATCTGGTGTCTATACCAGAACATTCACCTTGTCTGATAGACACCTGGTGTCTATACCAGAACATTCATCTTGTCTGGCAGACACCTGGTGTCTATACCAGGACAAGCGCCTTGACTGCTGGACACCTGGTGTCTAAACCAGAACATTCACCTTGTCTGGCAGACAACTGGTGTCTATACCAGGACACCAGTAATTTCAGGGACACACACCTTGACTGCTTGACACCTGATGTCTATAACAGGACACCTGTAACTCCAGGGACACACACCTTGACTGCTGGACACCTGATGTCTATAACAGGACACCTCTAACTTCAGGGACACACACCTTGACTGCTGGACACCAGATGTCTATAACAGGACACCTGTAACTTCAGGGACACACACCTTGACTGCTGGACACCTGGTGTCTATAACAGGACACCTGTAACTTCAGGGACACACACCTTGACTGCTGGACACCTGGTGTCTATAACAGGACACCATTTACTTCATGGACACACACCTTGACTGCTGGACATGTCATGCAGGAAACCTGGTGTTCAAATTAGGATGCTATTACCTTCAGGGACACTTACGTTACCTGTTGGACACCGGGTGTCCTATGCAGTACACCATTAACTGCAGGTACACAACTTTCCAGTCAACACCAAGTGTCTGATGTCGACACATTATTAATTAGGGACAATGACATTAATGATTGGACAACTGGTGTCACATGTAAGCACAATATTAACTTAAGGGACACTCACCTGTCCTGCTGGAGGGAGCATATGAAGACTTGGATAAGTTCATGTTTTAAAGATGCAACATCCTCTTCTCCTACTTCATCTTTCTCCTCTTTACTAGCATCAATTCTGAAATAAGTTGATCTAGTTAGCATGGCAATAAAAATTGAAGATAATCACTCACATACATTATCACCTTCTGCTTGAATATCTGGGCACTCATATATATGGTCTGTAGAAACAGACATTCTTCACAAAGCTTCTATCCATAACTTGCAAGAAATACTAACATACATTAATCAATAAAAAGAAAATAGTTCATAAAAAAAAAGGACGAGAAATTGCAAAGCACTCAAATCTTGAGCTTTTTCCACATCCTATTTTGTCAAACATGCAGGATTCCTGTGCCAGGAAAATCATTGTGGTGTTACCTTTTCCTGATATCTGCTGCCCATCCCAGCGCTCGCTCCCTGGGGGATGGGGCCTGTCCTGTTTGCAGCCCTGACACCAGGCTGCACCGACCCTCATGCAATACCGGCAACTTGGCGGAAGAGGTAGGGGAGGATATTGGATCAGCACACAACTCTACTTTTGCCATTTTTTTTATTGCTGCTGTCCACTGTTACCTATTGTTGCAACAGTGTTCCTTTCATTATCTGTAAGAGAATAACATGTGCTAATGTCAAGTTAGAAACAGCTGTTCAGGAAACTTTACATGTTCCAAAAAATGAGGGTTGAAATAATTCTAGATGCATAAACATAGTTTATACATAATTACTGGTGATTAACTGCACCAATAATGTCATATCAAAGATGAACCATTATGCAGTCTTGTAGAAAATCATATAGATCTACTGAAACAATACATATAGGCCTATTCATAAGCATTTGCAATAAATTCATTTTTATGTTGTCCACTGGCACCTCAACCCATGTCTCTCGAGGGACTGGTGGACAATGAAATTGTTTTACCGCACACCTACTTATATTGCAGGTATGTCTAATACATGTATGCTTTGGTCAAAATTGATAAAAATACCACAGTTAGGCATTTATCCAATTTGTTCATTTTTCACATTCATCCTAAATGGCAGACCACAAAAAAACAAACTACGAGTTATTCACCCTCGATCTATTGGATTCAGAAAAAAATTACCATTTGTGCAAGATTAATATTTTAAAAAGTGCAACTTTGCCAAAATATTGTTTTTACCTTGGGTAGATCTATGTCCATAACTTAGAGGAAAACTTTCAGCAATATGTCCATACATTAATTAGTTTTTCATCGATTACAAGAAGGATATAACACAGAAAGAGATATAACCGGACATTGATATGTCTTATTGCATATTTTCAATTCTATAATTAAGAGAAACAGATGCTGTGCGCGAAAATTGAGGCACTGTCACAATCGATCCATTAACAGAAGTAAGTTAATCCTTTAGAACATGACATAGATTGACTCGTGAACATTATCTACTTTTTATTTACATGTTATAATGGAAAGAAAGCTTTGATATTCTAACATTCACCTTTCCTTGAATTCGTTGAATATTAATTCCTCATGATAGGTATCCAGAACTCGGTTGCCAAGTTGCCATCTTGGTCACCCCAAACATTGTAGGCGTGCAGTAAATAATGTCATTCCTTCGTTTGGTTATATATAATTCACAAATGGCATAGTGACCAACTTAGCTTGTGATCAATAATTTTTAAATATTTTGGATTGGAAAGAATTTGCGAATATTAATGTTAGTTCAATTATTATATATTTATCCAAACACATTCGCGATACAACTTTTGTCCGGAGCAAAGCGCCATATTGGAACTTTGTTTTGACTTGACTATTTCTTTTTGCTGAACTTTCTTGTGCGGTGTTTAACCGTTATCTTTATTAATGTAAGTCATTCTGGCAGAAGCACTTAGATACGCTTCAGATCAAAGCTTTCTGGAATATTTTAGCAGTTGACTGAAAGAGGTATGTGTCATACTATCTTTTCGATTTCAGTTCGGAAGCTTGCGGTTTTCGTGCATGTTCAACCCATTTTCGATCACCTGTTTACTAATCAGAATTTGTTCTCTACAAATGATGTATGAAGCAATCAATGACATTGATAAAACAAAATGTTCTAATGTCACTGATTTTCAACAGGCATTTTTGTTGCCGCAATTTGAAAAAAGGAGTGATACCATTTCATTTGCTTTATCATGCTGTCATCTTTTGATGAAACGTTAACATTTGACCATTACATTTTGCTGATAACTTCAAATCTTTTGTTTAAAGTGCTTTAAGATGTGTATAATAGCAAACCATAGTGATGTCATAAGTTTATTTGATAAACATCTACATACAGGTGAAATGTTTCATGTTCTTGCATATTTCTAATCATTTTCTAAACTTTGATTGAAGTTTTTGCAGGCAATCTTTATACCATCACAGTATTGATATCAGCCTTTAAATACTTCTTTGCAAAGCTCGACATCACTCAGATTGTTGTTTTTATACATCATATGTAAACTGACTATGATGAGTTGCGAATATAACTCTCTGTAACCTTTCAAGTATTGAGGTGTATGTTATAACACTGCAAACCATGCGTTTGAATTAGAAAATGGAGTCAGACATTATTAAAGTGTGAAATCTTTATTGTCTTAGAATGTTGAGAAGAGTAGTTCCTCACAAGACAGTTTAGTAATATATGAACAACAATCCATCCTAGTGCATGCATATTGAACAATTCCGTTATCTTATGCAATGATATTGTAAGTTTAATGATGCTTGACACATTGATTGCTGCATGTAAGAGTGTAATAATGCATAATGGTTGGGGTTAGCCTGACCAACCTGTCATTTCTTATCTGTCAATTAGCGTGATGTCCTGTGCAATATACCCTCCCTCACCCTATTTGCCAATGTGCCAATTAGTATCGCACAGCCATAAAGTATAATATGCAGTCTGTGTATTCAGCAAGTTTGTTGTAGGTATAGTACCTCAACTACATGCAAAAGTGCCTCTTGTTCGTACTTTAATAGCAGATCAACATTATCAATAGCAAGATGCCCCTTCACAAGTTGCTTTGCATTTACCAAAGTAATCATCCATGTAATAAAGGTCTAAAGGTGGTTACGTTTTATAGAAATAATTTCTCTCGAATATGATCGGTACTCCAGACCTGGTAAAATAAATGTAGTCTTATATTCATAATGATCATTGAGTGGAACTGCATGGCCTTGTCAGAAATGTGCTGAGTCAGTTTTCTTGTCTTCTTATTGGTACTACAAGGAGTCTTCTGTCTTATCCCCAATTACTGGTAGGGTTCACATATATACAACAATGGGACATCTGATGCGGTCAGCAATGTAGAAATGGGAGCAAAATGAAAAATCACTTTTCTTTTCCTACAATGATACATTCTAATATTAAATTTCTGTTTTACACAAACTATTTTCTAAAACAATATTTCACCAATTTATGACTCCGTTGTTAAATATATCTTGACTCTCTCAGGTTCTCGTTGCACAATCCACCCCCGTTCACCTGTACAATGATTGTGGCACTCCAGCTTGGTGTCACATTTGGAATCAATGTCATTAGCTTACCAAGGCACTTAATTACTCTTTTGCTTAATTGGGTCTTCTTTCGCAGGAAATCTCTACTGACATAAAAATGGGCAAACTGTAAATGAAATATGTTGGCCCACTCAACATGTTTAATGACCTGTACTGGGGTAACTTTTCTCAGACACAACATTCAAGAGATAGATACTTATCGCGTGTGTTCAATTTGTATGCCCGACTTGTACAAAAAAGGTGCCAGGCACATGGGAAAATGTGTGCTTTGAATATAATTTGTAATTACCTCCCTTTACACAAGTCCTTGCTGGATGAGACATATTCCCTGCCCCAATGCTTCCATTGGCTGTTGCTTTCAGGTAATAAAGTTGTGCTGTTACAATTAAAGTTTTCTCCTTTTATCTGATTTAGCAAGGCATGCTGAAACTCAGGTTGGCCAAGTGGGACATTTTGGGATTTGAACACCCTGTCACTCTCCTCATAGTGGGTCCTACATTTGTATCTACATTTAATCATCTACCAGTTGTCTGTGTCGTTCAATCTACAAAATCATACACCTGGTCATTTTTGTAACAACTCCTTCACAATAGTTTCTTTCTGAAAAAGCAAATTATTATTTAAATATGAAGATGCACTCTCCTGAGAGGGGTTCTATATGTTTATGGCTTCAAGTGGTTCATGATTTTAAGATGCCAGAAAAAAATGTATGGACAGGTTATTTCATTCACCATGTTCTCAACAATACCGTTACTTTGAGCTTAAAAATGAAATTTCCTATCGACAAGTAGATTTTGTGCTGTTTACAAGTACAAGATGAAATGATTCCATTGGAATCTGCCAGGGAAAAGGTCGAGGATTAGAGGTGCATTCAGCCATCACCTGTGTTGTTTTAAGGTGTGTAAGGATTGGCATGTGTATCTAATTAACAAGAGGATACCAACACAACAAGGCTAATAGATGGACACAAGGCTAATTGACAGACACAAGGCTAATTGACGGACACAAGGCTAATAGACGGACACAAGGCTAATAGACGGACACAAGGCTAATTGACGGATACAATTAATTAAGTTTTCAAATCAACGACATTAATAGATGCGACACATACTGCCAGAATTGGCTAGGACCTCATTAGGACTGGTATTTCCCGTAGTATCAAGGCAGTATTCCAGGGCTGACAGTCTACTTGGGTCAGGTGAACATTTACTGTCCATTTTGTCATGTACGTCAAGGTATGAATTGAAGGACACAGTCAGCCACTATAGCTGCTTGTCCAAAGACTGAGTAAAGCATAGTTGTGTTTGTCGGGTTACTACAGCCAAATAATCATCCATACAGTGTGTACAGTGAAACTCCAGCTGAAATCATTTGGGGTAAGATATTTCTGGTCCAATGTATCATGGCTACAGAGTACTGTAACACTATGCACATGTAAGCGGCAGTAATCATCTGGATTAAGTCCAGGGCAAACAAGGATTCACTGTATGTAAACAGAGAACAACTAAAATCTGAAGTTGGTGCCAAGATACTGTCTGGGCTAGTAGCAGTCTTTCCTACAGGCCCTGACACAAATATATCCAATACCATGAATACAGCCCATGCAAGTCTATAATACTAATTGTGTGCAAGTCTAGATTAGGACAGTCTCTGAAAATGTCTCTTAGCGCCTCTTTATTATTTTTGTTCAGATAATTTAATGACAGTTACTGTTTTTTCTGTAAGACATATTCATTTCAGTGACTAGATGTTAGTCAAGGCAAGTAGATTTAAGATATTTTAGCACACGTTATGTTCATCATAGGGGCGGTCGGGTAGCCTAGTGGTTCGATTCCCGACATGGGTACAATCTGTGAGGCCCATTTCTGGTGTCCCCCGCCGTGATATTGTTGGAGTATTGCTAAAAGCGGTGTAAAATAAAATTCGTAGAGTCTAGTTCAGAATGAAACTGCAGTAATCTAGACTTGCCCACTATTTTGGACTTGCATGGGCTGAATTGGATATATTTGTTTCAGGGTCTGTATGACACACAGGGTACAGATATGCCTATTGCCCTGATTCTAGCAACGATGTGTTGGCACCGTACCCATGCTGGTGGTTGTACCGATGGTCAGTCACATCTATGACATGCATCACTTTGTGCAGTTATGTTACTGAAGAACTGTCCACGTGGTAGCAGACAAATCGCAACAGTTTCTTTTTATCTTGATGTAGTACAGTCGTTTTCGCCTCTATGAGCAGAAACAATGGTCTGTGCTGTGAGGTATAATCAAACACATGAGTCCCAGGAATAGCATGCACATGACTTTCCACTTCCAACTCCAGGCCCATGAATCCACTGCCCAGCCATTTAGCTGTATAAATCTCTGTGCCGCTCGAGCAGAAGTAAGCATGCAAAATTTGGTGTTTTCTAGGTTTGTCAGCACCATACCCGTGCTTGTGGGTTTCACCGAAGTGGTAAACATCTGAGACGTGCATCACTTCGGGCTTTCCTCCCACATTAAGCTCACACGCCGCGATGTAACTGTAATACTATTAAGAGTGGCATTAAACCCAACTCACTCACTGTTGTATCTTATTTAAAAATGTCTACAAAATAACATCTAAATTGAGTTCAGAACAATGCTTATTTGCAGGGCTCAGGCAATCAACTCTTGCCCAATCATTCTAGACTTGAGTTGATTTTGTAATATATTCTCCAGGTTCTGGGAGGCTGACTACATAAGCCCCTAATGACTGACTGATCACACCCACAGCTGTGGAACACTACTAATTACTAGTCTGACTAGGAGGTTCACTTGTCTCACAACAATATACAATGATAGAGGATAATCTCATTAAGGTGTCTGTTTTAATTAAAGGATTTAATTAATAGTAATTGTGTGTCAATGTTTAATGTAAATAGCAGTGTTATAAGGATTAGACTGAGAGTGTACATAAGCTACAGGTTAATTTAGATTGAACAAGTAGCAAGTGGTGATGCGACACAAAGCCCTGTCTACAGCTGTCCTGTTTCTACAATACCACCATAAGTCTCACAGGATAACCAGCACAATCCACCAGAAGACTGTTCTGTCATTACACACCACACAACAATATAGCGGTAGGTTATAACAGCATTATCTTTATTAAAACTTGTGTTTTCCAGTCAGAAGATGAGCACGCGTCCCCGCCCTGTAACTGCCACAGTGACCAAGCCGAGATGGATGTCGATGCCAGATGCGGATTCGATTGCTCAGGCACGGAGACATTCCCTCGGCTCCACAGGCTCCACGGCATCTCTGGTGTCGGTCCTGGACCACGACAGCTATATAAGTGTACCTAGTGACTCAGAGCTGGAGGCACCAAAAGTTCAACTTCGTAAACGTTCATCAAGAAAGACAAAGGGGGCCAATGAGGTTATAGTGAGGTAAGAACAACTTGGTCTTGTTCCTTCCCACCAAAAACACAATTGGGCCCAGAGTAAGACTAGATCCCTGGCACTATTGTTTGAGGACTTGATGCATTGGTTGATTGCATGTCACCAAAGTGACGTGGCTCATAATATCAGCCACTGGTTTGTCTCACTCAGACTTGATTATTTACGTCATATTGCTGGAATATTGCTTACAGATATATAACAACAAAGTAAACATTATTTATTAATATATTATATGTGGACTGCCAGTGGTAGAGCCTCTGCCGAAAGAGTGCAAGGTCAGGAGTTCAATCCCTGGCCGCGTCAAACCAAAAGGTGTTAAACGATGGTACTTGGTACACAGCCACACGTTTCACATCACCCCACCTCACCTCTTATCACCTGGATTATTTCACAGTCCCCTGTACCTATGCTGTTTGCACCAAATGGAGATTGGGTGGTAGTGAGTTGTGGCTGATAGTGTCATAATACCGCAGTGGTGTAGATCCAGCCATCCACCACAAGTACTTCTTGCTCAGACTGCAGTATTGCTGACTGCAGTGGGAAGCAACATTCACTCACTCATTTTAGTTTCCGTGTCATTGGATGTATCTTAATAATCATGTTTGTTTTTGTTGCAAGCTATATGACATCAAGTTATCATGGCATGCAAAAAGCCTGGATGTATTAATTTGTGTTTTCAATAATAATTCTTTTGGTTTTTGACAGTAAGCCAGCAGGGGAAGATGGGAGAAGAAAGTCATCAAATTCCATGGAAAAAGGCCTATCCCCATGGGAAATTTGGCTGATAGCCAAGACACAGGAGGAGAGACAACATCGACAGCAGGAAATACAAAGAAAGAAAGAAGACAAAATAAAAAAAAGAGAAGAAGAAAAAAAAAAGGAAATAAAGCTAATGAAAGCTGAAGATGTCCGTAAAGAATGGATGGAAAGAAAGAAGAACGAAGAAATGCTAAAAAGGAGAACGGAAAAGCTGCAAACTCGCAATGAGAAACAAGCAAAAGAAGAAAAACAGGTCAGCGACCAACAGAAATCAGTTAACAATTTTAAGTTGTGGAAGAAACATAAGTATGAAGAGGAACGAGAGAGAAAAAGAAGTGATAAACAGAAAAAAATACAAGAGGAAGAAGAGAAGAAAAAGAAGGCTGAAATATCGGAGAGGAAGTATCAGGAATGGTGCAAGAATGCTGATAAAAGACCTAAGTCTGCACCCAACAGCTTCGGATACATGGAAGGAAAGCTTAAAGGTAAGGAATTTGGATTATTGGTGGCATGGAAAATAGTAGTGGGACAATACACCCATGCCTCTTTGGATTGCGATTTTTTACTTTTCGCTTTAATAACTGTTACACCAAACAGTAATAAGTAGTAAAAATTAGTTGTGAAAACACAAATATTTTCATCCATTGAGTGATTGTCTATTGTCAGTGAAACAGGTATTTGGCCACCCTGTCTATGAAAGAGATGGCTTACACATCACAGATAAGAGCACATGGTATTGTCATACGTATTGGTTCGTGAACAAGGTACAGTCAAGTCCCGTTAATCCGACATGGTTAGTTGCATATGATTATGTCGGATTAATGATTATGTCGGATAACTGAAATTAAGTAGTATCAAAGTTCGTGATAAAAAATCAGACAACATAATCGGCAGATAACAATACAAACATGTAATAAAAAAATAAAAATGAAATATTCATATTGTTATGTTACATTGTTAGGGGAATATGTTTTCTAATCATGCAATCTCTAAAGCTCAACTCAAAGCTTAAGAAAGCTGCTTTCTCAGTGGCTAACGTTGACTTCCTGTCAGTAATTTCATTGGTCGGTCATATTTCGCGAAAAGTTGTCCTGACGTGACCTGTAATGGGATGTCCTCGGCGATGGCGAGTACTTGTATCTGATTTTAATGAGATTGAGGTAATCTTAGCATATGATTAAACCTGTCTTCTTTATTTAAAGCCTTAATTGTTTATTGTTAAACAAGTTTATCTCTGCTGCTGTTGAATATGCAGCTACCAGCCGACTTGTCTCGCATCAAAACACGGGCTGTCTACTAGCAGACAGATGACCATGGAGTACGCTGATCATTGTCTCAGATTAATGAGACTGATTAATGAGTGATTTCGGTAATTCGTTGCAAATTAAGTGTGTCGGAGTTGGGGTGTGAGACTGTCAGATTAACGTGTCTAAATAGCACTGATTTAATCGGTTCCCAACATTAGTGTCAGATAAAGCCGATTGTCGGATTAATGAGCGTCGGATTAACGAGACTTGACTGTATTGTGATACATATCGGATTGCACAGTTGGTGTATCGTCTCAGGGTGAATGTAAAGAGAGTGTGTTGGTGATGTTATCATGGTTATTGTTGTATTCATAAAGGTTGGAATTCATCATGTGATTTAGCTTTACCCTTTGAAATTGCCGACCTTCATGATTTCATCTTCCCAAGGCACTTCCCTGCCTCGGGAAGATGTCATGTTTTTGGTGATTGCTGATTATAGCTACTGTTTTGTGATACAACAGCTCTGCCTAGTCACAGTGCCATCAGTCTGTAGTGGCATAGATCAAGGACTGACTCTGATCAAGGTTCACGGTGGGACATTGACCGTCCCATGTTTCATGACAGCCATGTCAAAGGCGGATCCAGAATTTTGTTAAGGGGGGTGCACATAATACCTCTGTGACTTGACATGTAAGGTGTCTGCCAGTGCAATATTAATATTGCACTGTGTATGAGGGACACATTTTGATGTTCATACATTTTTGACGAGACTGTATCCTTGACATGACATACACAGAGATGGACTAATTCCACATTGCTGGGGAAACCCCAGGGCATGCCCTGGCACGAATATACAGAAGCGTTGTTTCTGATCATTTCAACACTTAAGTCTTGAACTCACCATTATTGCATACACTGGAAATGGTCAGAATCTTTGACTGCGTTCTTGCTACGACCCATCTAAGTGAACAAACAATGAAATGCATACCAAAACTATACCCACCGCCAAAAGAAACGTGAATACCATCAGGAATAATTCTAGGGTTGGACCTTGTGCTTTTAGCCTAATATGTGAAGACTTTCATATTCAATAGATATTGGATTGGTTCAATGCACTAACGAACATACGGGTATGTTGTTTGAACCGATGCTCATGAACACATCACATCATGCACATGTGATGTCATAGATCCATGACTTGAGATGCACCGTTTGTCTCATGCAGGATTGGTGTGTCAAGTTTGGAAATTATCATGATAAGAAAAGACACTCTGTGGTAACACTTGACTGATTGTTCATTTCGTCATTAATTGGCACACATTGGAAACATCTCTTCTTAACATCCAACTTCTCTATTTGTTTCTAGGGGGGCGCGGGTGGCCTAGTCATCAAAGGCGAAGCGATTCGCTGTGCAGAGTTGCGTCCCTTGGTCGCGCCAGAAACCTATGGTTCGCCCCGATTATGTTTCTAGGTTTGTCAGCACCATACCTGCACTCGTGGGTTTCACCGATGTGGTGAACGCCTGAGACCTGCATCACCTCGGGCTTTCCTCCCACATTAAGCTGACACGCCGTGATATTACTGGAATACTGTTAAAAGCGGTGTTAAACCCAACTCACCCACTCACTCACTATATGTTTCTCTGGTTCGCGTTTCTTTTGGCTGTGAGTATATTACCCTGGATATTCCCGGATGTATATAGTATATATACTATCCTAGACTGACAGTGATAGGCAACAACATTCCACAGCAATATATGAATTTACTTCAGTATCTACTTGACACATCTTTATAATGACTTGAATTATCAGAAATATGATCAATGATGAGCTGCACCTAAGCGCCACAGCAATTTGAGTATACATACTCTCTTGTTTTTAGATCCATTTTCTTCTGCTATATAGTTGTTTTCGTGTGTTAATCAGTGCAAACATGAAGTCACACATACTAAATATAATTGTGTTTACATCCTTTGCAGTGTGAAATAGGGTGGGCCAAACAATTTATGAACATCATTGTAAACTCTAACATTCATACAGTTTTGTCCTCACTCTATGAACATGATGAAGGTTTATACTCCAATAAACTATACCTGTCAGCATGTGGTCAGTGATTGGGCCAGGGGAATTGGACAAAGAGACAATTAAGTGAGACCATGTCAAATATTTTTCCATTTCTCTGTGATAACATGTATCTTCAGTTTAAAGGGTAGATATCTTTATTACTCACCCATGAAAAGATCACCTGTTTAATAACAATATACTGTTATTACACATTCTGAAATAACATTGCACTTTTGTATTGTGATGGTTCAAGCATCATGGCATTATAAAGATTCAGAGCATCTCTAATAACAAAGTATCATGTCAAAAGATCATCACAACATTGATCACCGTGTCTACTTATGACTTTGAACTTCATATTGTAAATGACCTGGATCAAGTGGACAGTCTTTAGAAATGTTGTCCTTGTGTCAACAGATGTAATTTTGTGTTGTGAATCCATGTGCTCTGATATTGAAAAGATGGTGTAAATTACAACAAATTTCGTAGCAGGTAAACATGGCAACCATCTGTAGACTTGTATGATGTCACACAGCTATGTGGGGTGTTCATTAAAGATTTCCCCTGACCCACTTCCGATGGACCTAGTGGAATGAAACTTGGCATAGGTATTAGTCTTTCTCCACATAGGAACCACCAAGAGTTACACACTTCTCTTAACGTTTTATGCAACTATGGAGACCTCGCTTGTAAAAGCTCTCATTTTGTGTCTCAAACCAGGACTTGACTTCAGAAATCAGTGTTTCATCATTTGTGAAACGTTTTCCCTTCAAAAATGACTTCATGGTTGGAAAGAGGTGGAAGTCAGATGGTGCAAGGTCAGGAGAGTAAGGAGGATGTGGAAGGATTTCATAGCCACAGGACCGCGCTTCTGTCTGGGCAACCTGAGAGTTGTGTACTGGAGCATTGTCTTGCAGGAGAGGGACACCCATGGTCAGCATGTCACGCCTCTTAAGCTTGATAGCGTTCCGCAATTTCCGCAGCAGTGAAGCATAACAAGCTCCTGTAATCACTACTCCGTGCTGGTCCCAAAACACTGTGAGCATGACCTTGCCTGCAGAGGGTTGGACACGTGCCTTCTTTGGGGGTGGTGACTCCACATGCTTCCATTGCATCAACTGAACTTTAGTCTCAGGATCATAGTGACGGACCCATGTTTCATCCTGTGTGATAAGTCTGTCAAAAAAGTTTGCCTGTTTTTTTTGGCACATGTCCAAAAGATCCTTTGAGCAATTGACTCGTTCCTGCTTTTGGAAAGGTGTGAGCAACCTGGGAATCCATCGTGCAGACACCTTATGCATGTTCAAATTGTCATGGATGATTTTTTCCACAGACCCTACACTGATCTTGACATCTTGTACGAACTGGCGAACAGTTATATGTTGGTCTGCCAAAATGGCGGTCTCCACTTGATGGATAGTGTCCTATTCAATGGCTGAATGGGGGCGACCAGGAACGGCAGCTGTTTCCACAGATGTCCGACCACACTTGAACTGGCGATGCCAGTGTTTAACAACGTCATATGGTGGGGCATCTTCCCCATAAGTTGCTTTCATTTCATCAAAAGTTTCTTTTGGTGTGCGACCTTTCAAATATAAAAACCTAATCACTGCTCAGTATTCTACTGGCTCCATTGTCACACCCTACTCGATCATAACACCTGTAAAAGTGGTAAGATTAATAGTTCGGTGCTGCAAATTCAGACATAACCCATAGATACATGTATCATTACACATGTGAAATTTCAACCAAATATGATAACCCTAAGTGGTTTAGGGGAAATCTTTAATGAACACCCCTCGTAACATGGCATGGCTCGAAGAGTTGGTCGTCTCACAAGCTCTCCTCACATACACTTGACCAAGTTGGAAGCTAGATTTACCGTTGAATGCAGATGTTTCTGACTTGGTGATGTTTGAGTATTTTAATGTGATAAGGAACTGAAAATCGGCATCTTATTGTTTCTAGTAATAGATGTTGGAGAAAGCTGCACAATGTATTGCCAGTTTCACCTGGAGTCAGCAGTCCGTGATCAAATCATTAGCTCCACATTTTGTATTCATATGCTACCCTTGTTTCAACGTCTTGTTTTCAACGACTTTCGATAATGTGTAAAGCGTTTCTGAGAAATAAATAAATTACTACATTCGTCCCTGTTAGGTACAGTTTTTCAGCAGTAGAAACTAACAGTTTTACTCCACTAGTCCTTATAATGATAACATATAGCAAAACCTTAAAAAGGGCACATTTCTACTAGTCCTTAGGATACTTTAACTATTGGGCAGTTTGGCAAGGACTACAGGACTAGTGCCAATTTCTTACGCTGTTATTCTTACATCTCATGCTTAGTGTTGTAATCTATATTAATGAGTTATGACATAACAATTTGTTGATGTTCAAGCATACAGAGATGAGGCTCGTGAGTACAGTACTAGTTCAGTCTGTATCATTTCACATCATGCAGTCACCCCGCTCACTTTTTCACATCAGATAAAAAAACAACACAGTTTTGTTTTAACCTTTTTATGTATAGATATTTGTATAAGTGAAAACAGTTTGGGCTCTAAACATAACATAAACATGATAAATATCACAGAAAAATGTCCACAGTCCAACCCCAGTCTCCCTGGTAGCAGAATGTAACATGGAGCGTAACAACCCCAGTCTCCATGGTAGCAGAATGTAACATGGAGTTTAACAACCCCAGTCTCCCTGGTAGCAGAATGTAACATGGAGTGTAACAGCCCCAGTCTCCCTGGTAGCAGAATGTAACATGGAGTGTAACAGCCCCAGTCTCCCTGGTAGCAGAATGTAACATGGAGTGTAACAACCCCAGTCTCCCTGGTAGCAGAATGTAACATGGAGTGTAACAACCCCAGTCTCCATGGTAGCAGAATGTAACATGGAGTGTAACAACCCCAGTCTCCATGGTAGCAGAATGTAACATGGAGTTTAACAGCCATTGCTCTAGAACGGACAGTGGGGCAGGCATGCGACAAGCTGGATCAGACATTATCTGCACATCTTACCACTGATCAAACCATACAGTAACAATAATAAATATTTGAGATAATAAGAGGCTGCTAAAAAGTAAAAGATGCATATATCATCACAAAAGAAAAGTTTGGTTTAATAGCCTTGGTATTTTAGAAGTAGTTTTTATTAGTATCTTCAGCTTTGACAGTCTAAATATTCCTCCTGTGATAGTATGGATATTTGAAGAATTTTGTCTTTTACCATGTTTGCCCTTTTGTGAAAATATTGCCTGTGCTGACATGAATATTTGTCAGAGTTCCCTTTACCATGTTAACCTACAAATATATTGGTTCATGATTCATACAACATGTACAACGAATATCGGGCTTGATAGTATTTTGTGTAAATGTATGCTGAGAAGAGTGTTAGAAGAAATACTGAACAGCTATTGTATAGATCTTTAAGTTGATTTCCTAGAAGTGTTCTGTGCTGTACAGTCACAAGAGGAATAAGAAGAATACGTTTACATCTGTTATGTTAGGTAACTTGAAGTGATTATTAAACAAGAGAAACAAGAGAAATGCAGATCTCTGCCTCAGCACTTGGTGAGAATCAGCTGCAAACACAAGCTGATAAAACCGTAGATAATTTGTAAATGTTGTTAAACCTCACTGGACAGCACCTGCCAGCTCTGCTGTAGTCCCTCCTTAAACATCCTCAACCAAAAACATCCTCGTCCAGATTAATGAGCTTGGACGAGTAACCAGGTTTACACATTATTGCGTAGATCTCTTACCATGGCACATACAAAACTCATTCAGTGTTGGTTACTGTAGCCCGTGATCTGCCAGTTTTGTTTTGTTTATATGATCTTGTTGATACATTTGTATTTCATAATCTTTGGTTAATACGAGGAGTATGGACAGATACAAGTAAAATGACAATATGTTGATAATCCTTCTCTTCCCCTTAAGATTGATTTGTTTACTCTTGTTTGAATGAATTGTAAAAAGATTTGTTGTCTTGGACATATAAAAACTATTATCAAAATAACATCAGTGATAACATGGATACTTCTTGGCATAGAAAATACTTATATCATACATTAATACTGGTGAAATAACACAGCCTTTGGTGCCACATTTGACAATGTGTCTATTTGTTGAGAGAGGCTATCACTGTATATACAATAATGAGTGTTCATCCTCAGTGACCAAATGACAACAATTTGTATTTGTTTGCGAAAATGTCTTCACAAGGAGTCCGTTGTTCTGTTATTTGACCCACTAGTTTGACTCGCACTATTATCATGTTGATGGTGTATCCATTTTCACTCAGTTGTCTCCCCTTTCTCTGTGTCGTCTGCTTCCTGTGAGCTTTCTCCTGACTCAAGTGTGTCTTTCAAGGCCAATATGTCAGCCTTCTCATCTTTGTAATAAGATGGTGTTCGTTGTTTCTGAAGTCACAAGGGTAGATGTGACAGCGTATGAAGGAAAAACATTTTGTCAAAGCAGAGAAAGTAACCATGGTTACTATTGTTTTCTTATGCTAATAGTGTTCAAAGTAAGTGATTCAGGCGAGTAGTTTTTTTCAGGTTAGTATAATTTATTTCATGTCTGTAGTTGATTCTGATCCAAGTTTAACCCCTGTTTTTAATAGGAAAATCCTTTTCATAATGTGCTTTATGTATTTCAACATCATCATAAGGGAAATGGTGCTCTTGTTGCATGTCGTAATTTGTACTAATTTCATCTGCCAGAGAAATACATTTTCTTTTTACTTACAACATCTTTGGCTTGTGCATCTGCTCCACTTTCCTGCAAGAGCTCAGCGACCTCATCTGATATTGCCATAGCATAGTGTAGAGGTGTTCTGTTCAACTGGAAGGAAGTAATCTCGTTAGTTTTATTCAAATAATCATTAAACGAATCATCTAGTATGATATTGAAAGATCTTAATCAAAGAAGTGAGTCGGTCATCGGGCCAGACCACAACTGGATCTTTGAGGGCATTTTGTCACAAACATGTATAACATACATCACCAACAGATTTCCACATCATAACTGGAATACTGTTCATCAGCGTCATGTTTAATAATGACTACAGATATGTCGTAGCTAATCATACCAAGATATTTGTTGTGAAACAAGTAGAACTTACATTGTCTCTGCACCTGACTGAGATGGGGAAGTTGGAGAGGATGTGTTTGATGATGTCCATGTGCTGAGATAGCACAGCTATGTGTAGAGGTGATCTCCCATACTTGTCTTTAGCTGTGGCTAGCTTCTTACGCTCCAGAGCTTGAATCACCTCTCGCAGAACACCCGAATGTACTGCTTTGAATACTAGGGAGATCTTTTCCTGAAATGTGGATATTTATTCTGCATGTCAAGTATATTTAAAATTTTGTGTTTCCATACAAAGATGTAGAGAGTGTATTGTAGCATTCTCAATATATGTTTGAAAATGTCTCCAATTTTGTATGTAATCTTCCAGTTGGAAAATCTGGAAAAGATTTAAATCGTAAGTATTTGTATTTTTTTGCGTTCATATTTTGGTTTTCCAACTGTACATGTTTACAATGTTTATCATTGTTGTGCAGGTTTGTTACTTTTGTTTATCGTTGAGTGTTTTGTGAAAAGTTAAAAAAAGTTGTATTTTGTTGATACAATTTCCATTCATTGAAAATAGAAAAGCTTTTAAGTGTTCAGGCATGTTTAGTTATTATAAAAAAACACTCTTCTGAAATGTATGCCAAAGGACATATATATTCAGGCTGGTCAACTCTAACTATTTTGTCATGTGACGTCCACAGAGGTTCATTCTGAATCTTCATTTCAGATCATTGATAAATTATGAAAATGTTTTATGCAAGAGAATCAAACAGTAATATTGTTACTTACATTGAAGTCTGGCATAGCCTTGACAAAGTCAGTGACATCCTCAGGGAGACCGTCGGTGCTGACTCTGTCAATGACGTCGGTGAGTTGGTCATAGCCGTCCAGCAGGAGCTGCTGTAGACTGTCCAGATTCTCCTGCTCCAGCAGATTGGTCACATAAGAGTCTGCAGGCAGATGGGGTTAACCATTTTCTAGTGCTCATGAAACGTAATATTGACAGGTAGGGCAAGTCATGACATGGTCTGGTGATCTGTGCTTTTAGTAAAGTGTTAATAGGGAAAACACTTCATTTCGTGGGGATATGATAAATACGTGTAATTTTGAGGTCTGGGGTACTGACAATCTGTAGAACAGGATGTTTTTGGACAGTTAAATGATACTGTCCTATGTGTAGTTACTTACCAAGAGACTCAGTGTTTTCTGTGATGCCATTTTCTTCAGCGACATCTCTGGCAGTGCGGTTGTTGGCATCCCGATCTGCAAGGCTGTAGCCCATGTTGAGAAGGGCATTGAGGTCAGCTCCTGTGTAGAACAACAATGTTATATCAAGGTCACATCGAGGAATAGGTTCCAATTGATCAGTGACAAACCTTCGTATGTCCTGTGTTGTAAACCACATTTGTAGTCTTGTACCCACCTTGCTGGGCTGCCAGTTTGTGAAGTTCAGTCTGCCCATCCTCATCTCGGTCCTTGTTCATGGTGTCTTCTTCTCCCTCCTCTGTCACTGTGGGAAGCTGGGGCTTCTGTAAGAGAGCTGCTTCCTTTGCCCTGCAAGAATAGAAGCAGGTGATATTTGCCAGACCTGTTTTTCCAATAGCCCTGAAATCTGGGATTGGATAACATCAAATAATAGCTAACAACTGCTGAATCCTCACAATATGCTGTTGTGTGATCAGATACATTAAGCTCATTCCAACACAGATCGACATAACCAGTAACTTTACATCAGCTTCTTTGTCCGTCATTCATTTACAGAAGCCTGACTGGGTTTGTCCCACAATGGGCTCCGAGGCTATCCTTTTTACTCAACATCTCTCTGCCCATTGGGACATATGCCACTCATCTCTTCTCTGCTTTACTTTGAGAATGTGGATAACTAGACAAGGAAATGCCTTTGTCAAGTTGTACATACAGGTTCAGTGAGTAAAGGGATTCTAATGATGGGTGACCCTTGAGATATAAGCAGGGAATTCCACAATGGTGAAAGCAGCGTTACAAATTGGCACTAGTCCTGTCGTCCTTGCCAAACTGCCCAATAGTTAAGGTATCATAAGGACCAGTAGAAAATGTCCATTTTTAAGGGTTTTGCTATATGTTATCATTATAAGGACTAGTGAACTAATGTTACCAAATGTTAGTTTCTACCGCTGTGAAAGGCCATCTGTCACACAGTGTACTCACTTTCTCTGCAGCTCTTCCTGCTCTTTTTTCTTCCTCTCATCCTCTTCCTCCTGTATACGGCGTGCCTCTTCCTCCTCCTGCAGCCGCATCTGCTCCTCCTTCCTCCTGGCCAGCTGCTGCTCCTCCGCCTCCAGGTCTGCCTCCTCCTCCCGGATCTCCTTCATCAGCTGCTCTTGCTGCCACAGACAGTCCTTGGATCAGTGTACTTATCTACTCATAAACCAGGGCTTGCCAAGCGCCCTACGACGGCAGTTTTCTTTGCAAGAGTTGTATACCTTAGCCATGTCAGGATCCACAAACAAGAACTGATTCTTATATTAATCCAGGATTCACCCCGATTATGATCCTTGGATTATCAGCACCATGCTTGTGGGTTTCTTCCCACAATAATGTGACACTCTGAAATAGCTAAAAACTCTTCACAGCAGCATTAAGATTTAATTCCAACTCACAAGATGTCAGAAGACTACATTCAACTATTACATAAAATATCCTTGGCAAAGTCTAAAGTGTGTCTATTCACTGGGATACATCACTGTTCACATTGTAGAATTGATGCACAGAAAATGGTTGTATAGCCTTACAATGCTACTGTGTTGCAAAGTAATATTCACCTTTTTGTTGAAGTCTATATTCTCCCTGTACTTGTACAGCCAGTGAGCTAGGTACTCAATGGGGTCCCAGGGGCGCCTCTCAGCAATCTCGGCCAGTGCCAGTGTAAGAGCTGAGCCCAGGTTGTACGACACATACTTTCCATCTACCGTACTCGGTGCCGGGACATCCTTCTTCTCGTAGATGTCAGAAGAGATGTACATTCTGATTGGCTGACTCTTATCTGATTTCAGTGGTGTGGTGATTTGGTCTGGTTCCTCAGTTGCTAGTTCTGGGGGACATATGGAAGCAAATAACAAATAGATAGAAGTTGGAATTCTCTTCATATAACCATGATAACCATACAGTAAAACCTCATCCAGAACCAACTTGCACAAAGCATCTTACCACTACCACATACTGGGTATGTTAGGCTATAGGCATGATAGGAATTACAACAGTCTAAGCTCAAAGATCTGTGATAGCAAGTTAGCCCAATGGTCCATTGACATGTTATTTTGAGTTATTAGTATTTCAGGACAATTGGATTCTATGCAATAGTGCAGATAAGGAGTTTCAGGTAGAATTATGTAGGGTAATCAGTGCACCGACAGCAAGCCCTGTTGATAATGGAATACACACCTGGTGTCTGAGGTGCAGCTGAGGTGGACTGGTCAGCTGTTTGAGCAGACTGACCACTGTCTGTCTGTGGTGGTGTGCCCAGAACCAACAGCAGACGGCTCTTCACTGTCTCTGCCAACACTTCCTTGGGATCCGTCTGGTAGTCTGCTGCAGTCTTTCCAGTCTTTTGGGATGGAACAATGCATTATTTCACATACACAAGGAAAGGTCAAAGGTGGCATATTGAGCTCCAAGGGCAGTAACATCATCAGGCTACAGGATTCATCAATAACAAGGAGACACAACTCTTGCACAGTGTTCAACTGAGATTGAAACAGATACTTTTTAGGGGGCTACTTCATATTCAAAGCAAAAAGTACTGATTTGAGAACCCATTTGGAACATGTTGAACCAAGAATGATTTGAATCTCAACTCATCATCAGCATGATCAGTGAACTTACGAGATCCTTCAAAGTGTCGTCTGCTCCTGCCTCCTTCAGTGTTTGATAGAGATTCCCCGAGTCTGAGCATCCTGCTGCATAATGCAGAGCTGTTCTTCCCATCTGGAGGACACAACACACATGGAATCCAGGTCAATAATTTCGTAATGTTTTGGGCTGAGGTATAAGTGTCTTTTGTCAATAAATTTACTGACATATACTTACATTATCTGTAAGGTTGAGTGAGTCCTTAAACTCGGACACAATAAACTTTGCAATTTCATCTTGTTGGAATACAACAGCTTTCTGTAATGGCAGAAGTCCACTTTTGTCTGCTGCCTTCACCAACAACTTCCTGTCAAGCAAATTCTTGACATCACGTGTGCGGCCATCACATATTGCCTCATGGAGCCTGGTTACCTTGTCCTGTCAGAGAAACACCCTTGTTACGTTTAGGACATCTTGCATTGTATAAATTGATGGAAAAAAGGAAAAATAAAGATCTCACAACTTTCATAAGTTAGGAGATGTTAATCAAGATCCCCTTCAAATCAAAGGAAGTTAGGGCATTGGGGTTGCCTTGTGATAAAAGTATTCGCTTATCAAGCCAAAGGCCCAGATTCAATTCCCCACATGGGTATCTCGCAATGATATTGCTGGAATATTTCAAAAAGGTGTGTTAAACTATGAAAAAAAAAGCTCACTCAAACAAAGATGATATGCTGGAGCAGTATGGAGTCCTGTATTTAAGAAATCATGTTTGATTAATGATCCTATTTAGTATATACACCTATATATATATTTATATTTTATTTACATGTTAAGTCGAGAAATCATTCAAGACTATGTGAGGTGATGGTATTTGCTTGTCTATGGAATGAATCTGACTGAAGAGTGTAGTCACCTGAACCTCCTCCAGTTTGTCAAAGAATTCCCCCATATCTTCGGACTTCTCCCGTGCCTCCTGAGGTGTGAGTGCCCATGTGTCCCAGCCAGACAGTACCAGAGCCTGCAGCGCCTCAGTGCTTCCCTTCTCCACCATCGTAGTCATCCACATTTTCACAAGTGAGTCGACATTCTCGGCAGTCTCTTTAGCTCTCAGAATGTCCACAAAACTCTGGCTGTTGACATCACGGACACTTGCGTCAACTTTTGCCACTAGTGCATTGAGAATTTCTCTGTTTGCGTTTCCCTCTGCAGCAATGTGGAGAAGGGTTTTGCCGTCATTGGTACGGATGCTGATGTCTTCATCGGTGTTGAGGAGGTTAATGACGTCCTCGGTGTTGTCTGACTGTATGGCCTGGAACAGCTTGCTTTCCTCCATCATGAAATCTGCTCCAAGAAAAGTAACCATGTATTTAAGAAATTTACCATAGGATCATGATCGTGATTTTGATAGCAACAAGTCGTATAGGGACATTCTGGAACATGTTCAATAATTTTCACTTTTTGATGGCATTTTCCTATAGCCTACATCATATTTAATTTGACAAGAATGTTAAGGACATAACTCATACTTTTAGTCAGTGTCCTAGAATAAGAAGCGATCTGAGACCCAAGCCTCCCCATGGTGTGTCCATAGTGCATGTCAACTGTAAATAACACAGTTTTCTATCAACTAGGACGGTTTCAAAATAAGTGATATGGAGAGAATCAAGTTCAAGTTCAGAGATACATAGTTAACAACATTAATAAGTTAATATGCATCTATGTTCTGGTTTTATTAAATTGTATGCTAAAGTTGAGTAGACTGAATTTATATCTTATGATACATCATTAAACATGGAACATGTATTGTTAAGGACATGATCATTGATTTCATTAAAGTCACACTGTTACATGACTACTAATATTTCTAATGATATAAAATCATTTTGCCTATAGCTTAGTTTCTTATTTCAAATAATATGACCTGTTATAAATACTGCAAGTCATGAAATATAACCCTGTAATCTCTGGAATACATAATGTGATTATAAGGATTATAGCCTGACAGTGAGAGTACTTGTGCTGTCCCGTCCTGCCTGCAGCCAGCCCGCGCCGTCATATAGCAACCCACCCAACCATACCCTACTGAAAGTGACAGGCACCATCCCCCATCTTAGTCCACCCCCTGAACCCCCTAAGCCACCCCTCGAGATGCTTACCTGGCTCAGAGTACAGCTGATCCCGACCCTTGTAAAGAGAGTATTGTTTTTGCAGATACCTGTGTTTAACGATGTTACTCTCTGTAAAACTCCCCGTTTAAGCTGTACAAGCGAGAGGCCATTGAATTTACCGCAGTCGCTGTTACTATGGAGCTGTTTACCGTAGTGACAGGCAAGGCACAACAGGCTATTAATAGCAACTCCATGTGGTAGGCTGGACCAGGGGAAGTGATAGTGAGATACTGTTGTCTGTTGTTATCCTAATTCAGATCTCGTAAGCAATGGCTCCATGCATGATTGATCGTGTGTGAGTGTTGGAGCAGGGAGAGGTGTCCCAGTCAACAGGAGTACAATATATGCATTCAGCAGTGGTATCGCTAATCAGCCAGATCCATCAGTGTTAAATGACACCCTGACACTGTAGATACATACCAGTTCTTCTCAATATGTAATAATATGAGAAGCAGTCATAAGCCCTGGCAACAGATTGTAACCATGATTTTGTGATAATAATATCAATTCTCAAGCAGTTCTATATTTTTACATTGAAGTCTAAAGATACATCTTTAGCCATGAATCAGATATTTTTGTGTAGGAATATTACAGATGCTAATCTCCTATTAGTGTACTGTTAGACCTACACAACACATGCATTCCCTGCTATTTCAGAACCTCCTCCAGAAACCACTTCATGAACTCTTGAAGATATTAATTTAATCAGGACATTTCCTTGGGACCAGTACTGTTCGAATTAATGTTGTGTTACTTTGTAAGACTTGGCAGTTAATTATTGTTTGTTCTCAAGCCTCAGCAAGTACACTGAGAATAAAGAACATATTCTTGTTTATCTTCTTCAAAACGATATGATTCTGACCAGTTCTGATACAATCCCCCCTCCCTCCCTACAAATAGAATTATTTTTTTCTTTAAAGCCTATCAAGGAATGAATACAGTTCTGTCAAGTTTGTAAAGTCAGTTGAAGCATGATAAGCCAGCCTTCAGTCAAACTGACCTGTTGTTGCACTATCGGTACAGCAGGCTTCAGCAAGCCCCACCCCCTGGGGCCAACAGGGGACAACACATGGAGCTACCTGGACTATAGACTTACCAGGAATCTCAAATGTCCTGGGATCTGTAGTTGTTGAGACAATCCCGATATTTTGATAAAGTAAACAGTATACAAGTATGGTCGATTGTCTTGATTGTGCCCAAACAAGCTGGCAGTCTATAGTAGATTTGACAGGTCTATTTGATAAGAGTCAGGCGCACCCAGGGGGGGACTCGGCCAGGGGCTGGGACACTCCATTGTTCCCCAGGGACTGAGTCGATCAGGGTAACATGTCACCATTACCTCTGCATTCGACTTATGTCAAGTGTTGTTCAGAGAAATCTAGCTACAGTAGTAAAGTTACATACTAGTTACACCTGACTGGGGGAGGACTATAGGGTGTTGTATGCAGGGAAGAAGGATTTTATGAGCAGTGTGTGAGTGTGAAGTACACAATTTGTTTGGCACTATTTAATAATACCCAGTGTTCCCATTTACCGGTAACTACCAGTTTTTAACCAGTGTAAAATTAGGCTTGGACGGCTGGACCAGTAATTCATGTCACTGCCACTCCATGTGGACCGGCAAATAGGTACCTTTTACATATTTGTTGTTGAACCAAAAAAATGACAATATTCAAATAAGTATATACTTTTTAACTAAGTCAGCTTGTCTGTTACCATCAGGGTTTCCCATTGACCATTTTCTGTGCAAGGAAATAACATTTAGCTTTTGTTTGAGGTTAAATAAATATCCTGAAATATTTTTTTAAAAAGAGTAAATTGTGACTGAACTTTGTGTGAATAACAAGTAGATCTAACTAAGTTACTTCAGAGATGACGTCATTGCAATCGAACATGACGTTGAAAGAATTAAAACCAGGTAATTTTCATATGTTTATTTATTTGTTGAAAGTTGGGACTGACAAAAGTTAGTGGGGACTGGTAATTTTTAAGTTGCCAGTCCACCAGGACTGGCAGTTTCAAAAGCCAGAGGGAACACTGATACCCGTAAAGATTGGGAGAAGAAAATACTAATACTAAACAAAATGTTTACAGCTATAATCTGCAAATTTTGGTGAAGTTAAAAAAATAGTCCACATGAAATGTCACTTATTCGTCAAATAGGACATAATTTTACCTAATACCAACATAAGACTTTGGTTTTTTTGTGGCATGTCTTGTTTAAAACATATGCTTATGTCAGTGTGTGACTTTAGTCAATAGGCAGCAAATTGAAAGTTAGTCTATATTTATTTGAATGAAGAAAAAAATGACCAAATTCTATAATACCAGTTGTATTCTAACAAATGGCACTAATAGTTGAAATAAGGCTAACTCTTGTGCATAATAACAATCTTTGATTGTTTCTTTCTTTCTTTCTTTCACCTCGCACTCAGCAATATTCCCACTATATGACAGCAGTCTGTAAATAAATGGGTCTGGACCAGACAATTCAGTGATCGATATCATGAGCATCAATCCATGCAATAGGGATACGATAACATGCATCAACCAAGTCAGTGAGCCTTGCCACCCTTTCCGGTTAATCACATTGTATAACAAGCATGGGTTGCGGAAGACCTATTCTGGTCCGGATGTTCATGTGTCCATTATAACTATATGCTATTACACCTCACATTGTACATCTTCCCGAGACAAGGGAGTTAACTGACTTTAAAAGTCCAGTTTCCACCCTTGCCGAACTAGGCTGGAATTACTGGGGTTGATCAAAGCACCACCAGTGGCTATTACAAGTTATGTCCCTTTTTAAGCCTCTCTTATGGACCAATCAGATTCCACCCACCTCTTGTGTCACTTGCGTTTGCTTCACACAAAATGATGGCGCCGAGTCAGGACGATCTGATCGATAATCAAGATCTATATTGTGATAAAACGGGTCTTACATCGCGAAATGCATCGAATCACGTGAGCACTTTGATTAAAAACGATTTGGAAGAAATCTGATGACAACGAGTTGGCGGTGCAAATGCTTTGCAAATCCTGCAATCGACCGAAATCTGCACGACAGTTGACGAACCGGATTTCGATTTCGGTGCACGATTTTGATTGGACTTTGCATAGTCTCGTAAGTCCAGCCAAAATGTAACTCCATAATACCAGCCTAGTTCGGCATGGGTGGAAACTGGACTTTTATAGTCAGTTAACTCTCTTGCCTCGGGAAGATGCACATTGTATAAATGAGAAGATGACATGATATGTATCATGCTGCTCAAATGCTAGTGGTCCTTTTTGCATGCCCAGACTTCTCATGACTTGTTGATCTGACGTCAATTACTCCCTTCTCTCAACCATCTCCTCAGTCTGGTGGTAGAGTGTCCGTCTGAAGAGCGGAAGGTCGGGGGTTGCATCCCGGGCCGCGTCATACCAAAATATGGCAAATGATGATACTTGTTATTACCCTGTCTGGTGCTCGGCATTAAGGGGATCAGACATGGAGTCTATCTCTGAGTGAGGTATAAGTGCAATAATCTTGAACGCGATGTTAAACCTCATTTCATCTCACCTCACCCTCTCCCTACTCTTACAGTTCTAATGGTACAGGGGAGTTTTGGTTTGTTTGTTGTTTAACACCACTCTCAGCAATATTCCAACTATATGACGGCGGTCTGTAAATAATCAAGTCTGGATCAGACAATCCAGTGATTGACATCATGAGCATTGATCGACGCATTTTGGATCGATGACATGCATCTGCCAAGTCAGCGAGCCTGTCCAAACGATCCCTTTTGAAGCCTACCTAGCTCTGTGATGGAAGGTCCACAACAGTGACTGCGATGGCGGGGGAATGGAGACTTGTTCTATGATCCACCTACCTCTGTGATGGAAGGTCCACGACAGTGACTGCGATGGTGGGGAATGGAGACTTGTTCTATGATCCACCTACCTCTGTGATGGAAGGTCCACAACAGTGACTGCGATGGCGGGGGAATGGAGACCAGCTTGAGGATGTTTTCGCGGATGTTTTCTATGTTGATGAGATGGGGCATCTGATGGTATTCCACAGCTGTAAAACCCCACTGAAAAGTACACAGTTTGACATGTCTGTTAAATTGATTTGAAAAAGTTGGACTTCAAGACCTTGTATCTTGTTGCCAATAGTATAACAAATACCCTGAAGGAGTTGATGAGACCTCTTTGTGTTTGTACTATGTTGGAGCATGTAATGATCAGAGCAGGTCAGACCTCTTCACAGAATAATTATCCCCTGCCCCAACGAGGTTGGCGGGGGATATAGAAATGGGTTCAGTTCGTGTGTGTGTGCGTGCGTGTGAGCGTGTGTGTGTGCGTGTGTGTGCGTGTGTGTGTCCCAAAATCGTTTCCGGAGCATAACTCAGAAACTGTTAAATATTTCTCTACGAAACTTTGCATGTCTATAAGACTCATGCTGAACTGGTGCCTTTTGCTATATAGGAATTTTATAAATTTTTATTTTTTACGTTTCCATGGCAACAAGTTGTACTTAGGTTCTATAAGGGTGCTGTTCGTTTCCGGAGCGTAACTCAGAAACCATTAAATACTTTCTTATAAAACTTTGCATGTCTACTAGGCACATTTTGAACTGGTGCCTTTTGCTATATAGGAATTTTATAAATTTTTATGTTTTACGTTTCCATGGCAACAAGTTGGACTTAGGTTCTATAAGGGTGCTGCTCGTTTCCGGAGCATAACTCAAAAACTGTTAAATAATTTCTTACAAAACTTTGCATGTTTACGAGACACATACTGAACTGGTGCCTTTTGCTATTTAGGAATGGCAACAAGTTGGACTTAGGTTCTATAGTGTAGAGTTTGTTTCCAGAGCATAACTCAAAACCCATTCAATACTTTCCAACAAAAACTTTGCATGTTTACCAGGCACATACTGAACTGGTGCCTTTTGATATATATATCACTTTTAGAATTTTTTATTGTTTATGTTTCCATGACAACGAGTTGGATTAAAGTTTTAATATAGGACTGGTTTACTTAAGGAGTATAACAAATAAACTGTTAAATATTTCCTTGCCAAACATTGCATGTCTGTATATAAAGCGCATACTAAACTAGTGCCATTTGATATTAAGGAGTTTTAGAAATGTTTATTTCAGAATTTCCATTGCAGCTCTTTTGACATGGGCTAAGAGAAAAGTTGGGTCAGTTACCTGGTTAGGGACCATAACGTGTTAAAATGGGCTGGGGATATAGATGACTTTGTCAACTATACGCTTGTTTACTTAGGAAGGCATGAAACATGCAGGATTCCTAGGTATGGTATGTTACATTGTGGTCTCACCAGATCAGGGATGGTGGGCTCAGCGCCCAGGTCTTGTAGTGTTGTGTACATCTGACCATTGTCATCCACACATGCGGCGTAGTGCAAGGCTGTGCGCTGCATCTGGAATTAAAAAGGATGGTACTTCATTTTTCTTGAAAAATTAATGATGTATGAAAGTTGGTGGCCATATGTGTCAGACTAGAGATATGAAAATTGAATATTTTAACATTTGATCACGTTTTTGAACAATAACATGTGCTGCCAAATCCATAATCAGTAACTAACGCGATTTGGTTGTCAGACTCACTGACGTGTCGATGAATGTTATCATATCCCAATGCTCATTATGTCAATCACTGGATTGTCTAGTCCAGACTCAATTATTTACAGACCGCCGTCATATAGCCGGAAGATTGCTGAGTATGGTGTTAAACAACAAACAAACAGACAGAAGATCATGAGTAATTAGTTTTTAGACTATTTGTCAAGTCAAACATTTTATCATAGATAACAATTCTTTTCTGAAGAATGGTTTAGAATCGTTAAGATTTTGTTTCCTAGGTTCTAGCTTTGGCAGCAGTGGTATATACATACTAGAAAGCATTTTAAGGTAATAAGGTAATATCATCACATATCTCATACATCAAATGATGAATTTACATAATCATTGTGGATGAGATAAAATACAGGATCACATATATTAGATTATAGATCATGGATGAGATAAACTGTTGTTACTACAGATGTGAATGAGATTAACTTACGTGATCACATATATGGATGAGACAAACTGTTGTTCCTACAGATGTGAATGAGATTAACTTACGTGATCACATATATGGATGAGACAAACTGTTGTTACTACAGATGTGAATGAGATTAACTTACGTGATCACATATATGGATGAGACAAACTGTTGTTACTACAGATGTGAATGAGATTAACTTACGTGATCACATATATGGATGAGACAAACTGTTGTTACTACAGATGTGAATGAGATTAACTTACGTGATCACATATGTCTATGGCATGAATAAAGGTGTTGAGGAGGAGAGTGACAGCTTTACTGCAGCGGAAGATGACAGCTTTGTGAAGCGGTGGAAGACCTGTCTGGTCACATGACTCCAGGAGCTGCACGTTTGTTATTTCTGTTTTTTCATTGGTAAAATGTTGATGAATGCGACTGATGTCCGAAACTATCACAGATCTGTGAAATGCTGCAATTGTATCCTGAAGACATCAAAGTTACTGTTACAAGAGGCATTTGTATGTATGAGTCATAAGTAGTTTACTGTGTTCCAGATATGTCATGGCTTGTCAGCTTAATGTTGGTCTTAGACATTACGATAATGGTAAAACCATGAGGTGGTCATGGTGCTGACAAACCCTGAAACAGTATCAGTTTGAACTGGCATTTGAACCCTTGATCCTAGGTTTCTGGCATGACTAAGGTATGCAACTCTGCACACAAATAGTGGCACCCGAGGCCAACCGTGTCTCCTTCAAATTGTGTTGATAATTTACCTGATGGTGATCGAAAGAAAACATATTTTACCTGTATATCATTAACAGCATACAGAAAGTCTTTTGATTCCTGTGGCAATTCTGAAGTAAATGTTGTGTCAAGCATTTCATGCGGCCAAGCACACCAACCATTGACTGCTAATGTTCGCACCAGAGTTATCTCCCCTGAGATGAGTGGCCGCAGGATATATTTTTGTAGCTCCCTGATGATGTCATGAGGAGCAGATGAGACAACAGCCAGATCCAGAGCAGTAAGCCCATCAGCGTCACGCACTGTGATGTCTATATGACCTAGCAACAGCCTGATGATGACACCATGGGAGCTGTGCGCAACAGCCAGATGGAGATAACTCCATCCTTCCAGACTCCTCAGCTGGGTGTTGATATTACTCTGAAGTAAATGTGTAACCTCTTTTTGATCACTCATGATGATAGCTTCATACAGATCAGTGTCTTCAAACACGTCACTGTTCTGATGCTTCCGACTGGACTTGAAGAGGGACTGGATGGGGATTATGTTGACAAGCGTGCGCCATTTGGCCATGAGATCTCGGTTCCGTGATGGCTTCGTTGTGGATGAAGGTGAGCAAGCTGGGCTGCTGTTGCGGCGGATCATGGGTGAACGCACGACGCGGACAGAGTCGGGCAGAGAGTTGGTGTCCTTGGCAGCCATCATTACTGTGAGGCTGAAGCAGTTGTTGATCCTCTGACGTTTCTGGAGAACTCGCACATGTCTCTGTACATCCTGGATCTTCAAGACATCCATGTTGTCTTTGTAGAACTGAGGGGACAGGTCGTGCTGTAAAGATGTGTTTGGAAGCTGTTATACATACCAGGGGTATTCTGATGCAAAGTATGCAACAGCAACTCGAGTAAAACTCCTGGAACCTGTCATGTCACTGGCATAGAACAAGCAATTTATTCACTGATAACGCAAGTGTACTTCGTTTTTGTAGTGCAAGCTACTTACCTCTCAATAACAGTTTAATACATATCCTTTTACATCTGTTAACAGGCTGTAGATGTGATGTTAGCATGTTTCCAGTCATAACAATGGGTATTACTTGACAATGGCTCTCATTTTGATTAACTAGAAAATAGACACATTGAAAGTGGTCTTATAATGAGGATAGGGAAACCCAAAGAAATCTAAATACTGACAATATGTTTGTTGTCCATCCCCTGTCAATATCATATCACTTATCAATCATTAATTTCTTGGTGGATTGCAATGTATATTGCATAATATATTATGAATAGATCTTATTACTTGGTCAGTTCTCATCAGCTCCCTGGGGAGTACACAACCCAAGCTAATGTTAACAGTCGCATTAGCGTCTCCTCCTACCTGGTACCATTTCACAGCAGGGTGAACAGAGGCATAATTCGAATAAAGCCACATGCCTAAAGAGACCACATGTATGCCACCTCCAGTAACCATGCTGCCATTTCATCTTGCCCCCATTCAACATCTCAGCCTGTAATGACAGTGGAAGTATCCTATGGGAGATGACCTGCCCACATAGGAATGGATAGACTTGAAGGGCTTTCATGTGTATCTGGAGCACCTGCTCACAATGGCCATGAAACAAGGATCAGGTGGCCATGTAAAATAACCAATTAAGAGTTCTTGAAGATGGGAATGGGAGATTTATGTTTATCGCAACTGGCCAAAAAGCTTCTGGAATGAAATGTTGTCCATCAGTGTTGGTTCCGACATTAACCTCCAAAGCCTTGTCAAAGTTTGAACTGCTTCTTGGATGGAGCTGAAACGTTTGCAGGTGTTAAAGACCATAGCAAAAGGCATATATATATCATGGTTAACATTTATACTAAGTTATCTTATAATAATTAGATCTACATCAAGTGCTTTTATGAATTATCATGGAACTGTTCTAGGTGAACAATACCTTCCAAATGACGTGCTGGTTTTCTTGGGGAATTAGTCAGCAAAGAGCCAGAGTCACAGGAGACTAATCACAATTTTATTTACAAGAACAATTAACAATTTACAATATACTTAGAAATAACTGAGGGTGCCACAGAGAGTCGGTACACACTCTGGGCTGTGGGAGAGAGGTCTGCTTGGTAAGAGAGTCAAACCCCTTCTCTGCTAGAACTTACTTACTTACTTACTTACTTTGTAGATTTAACGTGCGCTTTCCGACTGATGCGTATTTCGCACACGGGCCCGGCCAGGCCATTTAATGTGTTTCCGAAAGGGGCGAAAGTGGTGTGTGCAACCCAAGAGGGGGCTTTAGGGGTTGCTTATATAGAATTTGGGAATTTTGAGATTTGGAATAGATGCCGATGGGGTAAGGGAGGAGAACTAAGGGAGCTGGGTATGGTGGATTTTTGTGTGTTTATGTAATTTTGATTTGGTGGATTATAGTGTTTTTAGATGCGTTTTATTAGTTCCGTTTTGATTAAGAATACGCCTAAGGCCTTGAAGTTTTCTAGTTTATTTTGTGGGTTTAGTATTGCTTCTAGAGTGGGAGCCTGGTTTAGATTGAGGGTGGTTTGTAATGCGGTTCGATGTGTTAGGTAGTGTGTGCAGTAGATGAGTGCGTGTTCTGGGGTTTCTAGTTGTTTGCAGTGTGGGCAGTTACCTGTAGTATGTTTTTTTATTTTTTTTAGGTGGTTATTTAGGTTGGTGTGTCCTGTTTGGAGTTTAGTGATTACTCTGTCGATTTTTTTTGATGGATGGTGAATTTTTGGTTTGGTTAGTGGTTTGCTGAGTACTTTTTTGATTTGGCTATTTGAGTTTAGATATAGGTTATGCCATTTTTTGGTGATTTTTTGCTTATTTACACTTTTAATTTCTGATTTTGAGATGGGAAAGTTTAAGCTTATTTCTAGGATTTTGAGGGATAGTTTAGCTGCCTTATCGGCGTTTTCATTACCGTATATTCCTACGTGGGCGGGTATCCACAAGAAAGTTATTTGTTTGCCTGCGTTAGTTAGGTCGTTGGAGCTTTTAAGTATTAGATTTATTAATTTAGGTCGGTTTTTGGTATTTTTGTTTTTGAGGGCTTGCAGTCCACTTAGGGAGTCGGTAAGTATTAGGATTTTATTGTGGTTTTTGGATTCTTGACTATGGAGGGCTGAGGCCATGCCCATTAGTTCTGCCGTGAATATTGATTGGTTGTTTGGGAGTCGGAAGGATTGTGTAGTTTTAGTTGGTTGTGTGGTATGGACTCCGAAACCTGTGTGTTTGGAGGTCGGATCTGAAGATCCGTCCGTGTAAATGTGACACCAATTTGGCCAATTTTCGTGTATGTATGCTAGTGTGGTGGTTTTAGCTATGTTTGGGTCGGTTTGTTTATTTATTTGGCTAGCTAGTGTTGTGTCTATTTTGGGTATTTTAAGTTTAGGGGTGAAGATATTTGATTGTTTGCAGTTTTGTTTAAGATTTTTAATTTGGTGTTCATTTAGGTAGTTTGTTATTCTTTGAGATATTGGGGTAAGTAAGGGGTGTTTACGAGCTAGAGCTTGGTTTTTGGGGCTGATATTTTGGTTTATTAGGTTTTGGATGAGAGGGTTTGATTGGGATGCGGCCCAGAAATTTAAGCTTAGCTGTTCCCTGCGTAGACTTAGTGGCATTTCTCCTGTTAAGGCCTGGAGTGAAGTGTAGGAGGTGCCATGTTGGGTGCGTGTAATTAGTTTGAGAGCCTGATATTGTATTGAGTCAAGTTTTTTAGATAGAGAGTTGTTTAGGGTGTTGTATATGGCGCAGCCGTAGTCTAGTTTTGATCTAATTAGTGATATGTAGAGTGAGAGGAGGGTATCTTTGGAGGCTCCCCAGTTTGAGCCAGTGAGGCATCTTAGGGTGTTTAGGTCTTTACTGCATTTAGTTGTTAGGTTTTGGATGTGAGCATCCCAGGTGAGATGTTGATCGAAGATAAGTCCTAAGAATTTGGTTTGTTTTTGAAATTTGATTGTTTGGTTGTTTAGCTGGAGAATTGGGGAGGCGGGTTTCATGTTTTTATGTTTGAATACTATTCCTGTTGTTTTTTCTGAGTTAAGGGAGAAGCCCCATTTGTCAGCCCATTGTTGTATTTTATTAAGAGATTTTTGGAGTAAATTTTGGGCCATATTAATACTTTTTGTGCGGATCCAGAGGGCTCCATCATCCGCGAATTTGGATGTGTTTACTTTAGGGGATAGGCCCTCGAAGAGATCGTTTATCATTATATTAAAGAGTGTGGGGCTGAGGATACTGCCCTGGGGAGTGCCATTTTCTAGGGGACACTGGTCCGATAGAGTATGGTCTATCCCCACTGTTATTTTACGTTCGTTTAGAAAGTCCTGAATGTAGTTTATTATTTGTCCTTTTAGTCCTATTTTTTTAAGTTTTTGTATTAGCCCGTTGTGCCAAACCATGTCGAATGCTTTGGAGAAATCCAGAAAGATGCCTGTTGTGTATTGTTTGTTGAGTTGTCCCGTCTTTATGTCCTGTTCTAGTCGGGCGAGATTATCTAAGGTTGAGCGGCCAGGAGTGAAACCGCTTTGATCTGTGTTTATGATGTTATTTTGAGTTAAGTAGTGTTGTAGTCTATTTTTGGCCATAGATTCCATTAATTTACATAGGTTTGAGGTTAGGGATATTGGTCTATAAGAATTTGCCTGGTTAGTTGGTTTATCGGGTTTAGGGATAGGGATGACTAGTGCCTGTTTCCAGGGAGTTGGTACCTGTCCGTTTTGATAGATTAGGTTATATAGTTTAAGTAGTGCCTGGAGTAGGTTGGGGGGGAGTTTTTTGATTATTTGGTAGGATGTTAGGTCTAGTCCTGGGGCAGTTCCCTTTTTCCTATTTTGGAGTACGTACTGGAGTTCTTCCATTGAGTAAGGTTGGTTTATTTCGAGGTTATCATTATTTGGTACTTTAGTAGGTTTGGCTTCTGCTTTAAGTTTTTGTTGGAATTTTTCGCTGAAGTTATTGTTGCTGCTTATGGCCGAGAAGTGGTTTGCTAGGTTATTTGCCTTTTCGGTAGGGTTGGTTGAATTGTTTATGTTGGGTGTTTTTTTGTGACGTTTTAAGCCTCTAATGGCGTGGATTTTTCGCCAGACTGTTCTGGCATCTGTGCGATTATTTACTCCTTCACAAAATAATTTCCAATCTTTGGTTTTAGCTATTTTGACTAGTTTTTGGACCTTGTGGTTTAGTTCGTGAGCTACCGTTATATGGTTATGGTCGCGTTTGGCTCTATTGAAGGCTGTTTTACGTTTGCGTCTAGTTTGTTCTATTTCCTCGTTCCACCATGGTACCGAGGGTTTGCCTACGTTATTTGTTTTATAAGGTATTGATGCTTTGGCTGCGTTAATTATGTAGTCTGTTAGGTTTTTGCAGTAGATTTCTGGGTCCTTATTTTCTAGTTTGGTTAGGTTGGCTTGGTTGCAGATATCCTGAAATTTGTCCCAGTTAGCTTGGTTATAGTTGAATTTTGGTTCTAGGTTTTCTGTTTGGGTAGGAACGTTTGTATTGCCTATGGTAATGTTTATAGGGAAGTGGTCACTACCTAGTGGGGCGTCGTGAACTTCCCATTGAGTGCTTTGGGCCAGATCTGGGGTGCATATGGTTAGGTCGATAGCCGACATTTTATGGTTTTTCTTATCGTATCTAGTTGGTTGGTTATTGTTTAGGAGTACAAGGTTATTTGTTTCTATCCATTCAGAGATTAGTTTGCCATGATTATCTATTTTTTCATCTATGCTCCAGGTGGGGTGGTGAGCGTTAAAGTCTCCTAGGAATATAGTTGATTTATTGCTTATTTGCAGTAATTTGTTTAGGTCCTCAGCTTGAATTTTTTGTTCTGCCCAGTGGTATACGTTAATGATGTTTATTTTTTGGTTTTTGAGAGTTATTTGGATGCCGTTTGCTTCTAGGTTTGGTGTGTTTATTTTGATTTCTTCATAGTTAATGTCTTCTCTGATTAGTATTATTAATCCTGCGGCTCTAGCGGTTTTAGGTTTGGCTCGGTCTGTTCTAACTGAGTTGTAGTTTGGTAGAGTAAATTTAGATTTTTTTGAGAATTTGGTTTCTTGGATACAGGCAATGTGCGGACCCTTATCTTGTTTAAATTTTGCTTTTAGTTCGTGGCCGTGGGAATTTAGTCCATTGGCATTCCACTGAAATATGTTTAGGCCTTCCATTATTTGGGCTTTTAGTGTTTGGAGGTTAGGTTTTGATTTAGGCTAGGGGTTTTTACTTGGTTGAGGTAGGGCTAACTAATTCGAGGCCTATGCTGAAGAATTCGAAGGTAAGGGTTGTCAGTTTAAGCTTATTTGCTACGGTATAGAAAGCTTTAGTGCTAGCGTTTGGGTTTATTTCCTTTAGCATGTATGCGAGAAGGATGGTTAAGTTGTTTAGTTTGTTGTTTGACATTTGCTGAGGCCTGTGTTTAAAGGTTTTGGTTTTTTGGGGGGTTGAGAGAGTTATTTCGTTTATGTCTTCCTCGGTTGTGCATTCATATTCTTCTGTGTTGTTAAGTTTAGTTTCCTCACATTCCATGGGGGTGGTTTGCGTGCGTGCTTGTGTTTGTGGTCTGGATGTGGTTTCCTTACTGTCTAGGTTTTCGGGTTGTGGTTGCTTGGGATCGGTTGTTGTTGCCATAGCGGCTGTGGTTTGTATGGTGCCGGGTTGGGTTGTGGCGGGCGTATTGTTGCTTGTTTTGCGTGCAGGTGTGGATGTTGTGAATGTGCTAGTGGAGGGTTGTGGGATGGACGTGTGGTGGATGTGTGTTTTGGGTGCTGGATGTACTCTTTGCAGGATGCCATCCCATGCCGAGTTTAAGTGTGGGGTGTTGTTTGGTTGTGGTGTGGGTAGCAGAGGTTGTTTTGTATGCTGTGCTTGTCTTTTTGTTTGGAGTTTGGCCGTGTCGATATTGATGTGTTTGTTGGCCTGTTGTGTGAGGGTGTGTCTATGAGGGCAGTGGTTGGATAGTGAGGAATGTTGTATGCTTTTACAGTGTATGCACCAGGGTGTGCATGTCCCTGGGCAGTCAGTTTGGGCGCATTTCCTGCATTTAGTTTTTTGGAATTTACATTCATTGGCTGTGTGGTTGTATTGGAGACAGTTAGAGCATTGTTTAACTTGTTTTATGTATGGTTTGACTTCTAATTTAGTGGTTGCTCCGAAGGAGATAAATTTAGGTGCTTCTGGATATTTAGCTGATTTTTGGAAATTGATTATGACTATTGGTGTGTTTGAGATTTTACCGTTTCTATTTGAAGTTATTCTTCGGGTGCTAGTTATTTTAGGTTGGGGGTACATATCTTGGTTATCGTTAGCGTCTTGTGCGTACATGTCTAAGTCTTCGTTGTTTTCTTTAGGATTTACTCTGATTACGCCCCTAGTGAATAGCTGCCAGTTTGGGGTTTGATGAGTTACTGTGTATTGGAAGATTTGGGTGATTTTTTTGGCTGCGTTGAGGGAGTCCTGGTCTGGGAAAATTATTTGGAAACCTTTGTTAGCCTCTTTAATTTTGTCGAAGTGAATTTTGTGCTGTTTGAACCAGATTCCTACTTTATTGGCTGTGAGACATTTAGAAAGGACGTTTATGGGGCCTGTAGCGCAAAAGTAAAGGGCGAATGTGGTGATGATGGATGCGGGCGACATGTTTGGTGGTGGTTGTGTGTTGGAACTGTCCAGCTTCCTTTTTTTGGTGTTTGTTGTGGGGATCGGCGATACGGCTGTTTTGGTGGGTGAAGCTACTGGTGATTTGGAGCCGAAACCTTCAGGTATGAGTGGGATGGATGTCCTCCCGGAAGTGTTGTGGGCTTCCGAAGGTGTGGGTGATTCTGTTTGGTGGATGTCTGCCTGGGTAGTGTTGCGGGAGTCGGACATGTTTTGCGGCTAGTGGGGTGAGGTGAGTGGATGTGGTGAGTGGGTTTGTGTGGAGTGAGTTGGTAGTGAGAGTGTGTTTTTAGGGAGTAGGTGGTGGGTACTGGTTGAGCAGGTTTGTTGAGATGTGTTTAGGTTTTTGAGATTGTTATTTAGGGGTTGTGGATTATCCTATTGTTTACCTATGAGGATTTTTAGTGTTTTTGTGGATTTGCGGGCTTGGGTGTGAGTAGATTTAAGAGAGAATGTGGGTGTGTGTTTTGATAATTACCTCCTCTGCTGGCTATCAGTGAAACTGTGCTGGCTTGGGAGGCTTTGCTGGGTAAGGTTGGCTTGGTGGCTGGTTGGCTTGGGTGGCTTGGTAGGCTGGAGAGGTGTTGCTAGCTTGGAGTACAAACTGCGACTGTGTGCTAGAACTTGGCTACAGTATGTATTTAATGAAAGTTTGAACAATAGAAAGGAATGTGATTGGTTGATACACGATTGGTTGTGTCCTATGCTAAATGGATGGCTGGACAGAGGGGAATACTAAATCCTGTTGGACAGGCACTAATCTTGTTGACATATTTACTAGATCAAGTGCTTTTATGAGTTATCATGGCGTAATATTTATACACCATTTCATATAATTATAGTTTAGCAAGTAATAATTCAACAACCAATCGTGTATCAACCAATCACATTCCTTTCTATTGTTCAAACTTTCATTAAATACATACTGTAGCCAAGTTCTAGCAGAGAAGGGGTTTGACTCTCTTACCAAGCAGACCTCTCTCCCACAGCCCAGAGTGTGTACCGACTCTCTGTGGCACCCTCAGTTATTTCTAAGTATATTGTAAATTGTTAATTGTTCTTGTAAATAAAATTGTGATTAGTCTCCTGTGACTCTGGCTCTTTGCTGACTAATTCCCCAAGAAAACCAGCACGTCATTTGGAAGGTATTGTTCACCTAGAACAGTTCCATGATAATTCATAAAAGCACTTGATGTAGATCTAATTATTATAAGATAACTTAGTATAAATGTTAACCATGATATATATCTGTTCTAAAAAAAAAAAATCTCAAAAACCTAAATACATATTTGGCTGAATATTTACTCGTGAGTTGAACACATGTGGTCTTGAACATGCATATTTATGAGTAAGATGAGTGATACATGTGGTGGTAGAGCCGTGCAGCCCACCGTGACCAGTACTCACAAGATCAGGGACCTGGTCATCTGCCCCAGCCTCACGCAGCACGGAGTACAGGTAGCCATCGGGAATACAGGCTGCATAGTGAAGGGCAGTTCGGCCCGTCTGGAATACACACAATGTATTCATTTATTTGTGTGTGCATAGTTATGTAATGTTACATAGAGCTAAGTTGGTCAGTGTGGTTGGGAATATACATGATCAGTGACAGTGTGGTGGCGGGTACATACATGATCTATGACAGTGTGGTGGCAGGTACATACATGATCAGTGACAGTGTGGTGGTGGGTACATACATGATCAGTGACAGTGTGGTGGTTGGTACATACATGATCAGTGACAGTGTGGTGGTGGGTACATACATGATCCGTGACAGTGTGGTGGCAGGTACATACATGATCAGTGACAGTGTGGTGGTGGGTACATACATGATCAGTGACAGTGTGGTGGTTGGTACATACATGATCAGTGACAGTGTGGTGGTGGGTACATACATGATCCGTGACAGTGTGGTGGGTACATACATGATCAGTGACAGTGTGGTGGGTACATACATGATCAGTGACAGTGTGGTGGGTACATACATGATCCGTGACAGTGTGGTGGTGGGTACATACATGATCAGTGACAGTGTGGCGGGTACATACATGATCAGTGACAGTGTGGCAGGTACATACATGATCCGTGACAGTGTGGCAGGTACATACATGATCCGTGACAGTGTGGCGGGTACATACATGATCAGTGACAGTGTGGCAGGTACATACATGATCAGTGACAGTGTGGTGGTGGGAACATTCATGATCAGTGACAGTGTGGTGGTGGGAACATTCATGATCAGTGACAGTGTGGTGGGTACATACATGATCCGTGACAGTGTGGTGGTGGGTACATACATGATCCGTGACAGTGTGGTGGGTACATACATGATCCGTGACAGTGTGGTGGTGGGTACATACATGATCATTGACAGTGTGGTGGGGGGTACATACATGATCATTGACAGTGTGGTGGGGGGTACATACATGATCCGTGACAGTGTGGTGGCGGGTACATACATGATCAGTGACAGTGTGGTGGTGGGTACATACATGATCCATGACAGTGTGGTGGTGGGTACATACATGATCAGTGACAGTGTGGTGGTGGGTACATACATGATCAGTGACAGTGTGGTGGTGGGTACATACATGATCAGTGACAGTGTGGCGGGTACATACATGATCAGTGACAGTGTGGTGGTGGGTACATACATGATCAGTGACAGTGTGGTGGTGGGTACATACATGATCCATGACAGTGTGGTTGAGAATATACATGATCAGTGACAGTGTGGTGGCGGGTACATACATGATCAGTGACAGTGTGGTGGTGGGTACATACATGATCAGTGACAGTGTGGTGGCGGGTACATACATGATCAGTGACAGTGTGGTGGCGGGTACATACATGATCAGTGACAGTGTGGTGGGTACATACATGATCAGTGACAGTGTGGTGGGTACATACATGATCAGTGACAGTGTGGTGGCGGGTACATACATGATCAGTGACAGTGTGGTGGGTACATACATGATCAGTGACAGTGTGGTGGGTACATACATGATCAGTGACAGTGTGGTGGTGGGTACATACATGATCAGTGACAGTGTGGTGGCGGGTACATACATGATCAGTGACAGTGTGGTGGCGGGTACATACATGATCTATGACAGTGTGGTGGTGGGTACATACATGATCAGTGACAGTGTGGTGGGTACATACATGATCAGTGACAGTGTGGTGGCGGGTACATACATGATCTATGACAGTGTGGTGGCGGGTACATACATGATCTATGACAGTGTGGTGGTGGGTACATACATGATCAGTGACAGTGTGGTGGGTACATACATGATCAGTGACAGTGTGGTGGCGGGTACATACATGATCTATGACAGTGTGGTGGTGGGTACATACATGATCAGTGACAGTGTGGTGGTGGGTACATACATGATCATTGACAGTGTGGTGGGGGGTACATACATGATCCGTGACAGTGTGGTGGCGGGTACATACATGATCAGTGACAGTGTGGTGGTGGGTACATACATGATCCATGACAGTGTGGTGGTGGGTACATACATGATCAGTGACAGTGTGGTGGTGGGTACATACATGATCCATGACAGTGTGGTTGAGAATATACATGATCAGTGACAGTGTGGTGGCGGGTACATACATGATCAGTGACAGTGTGGTGGTGGGTACATACATGATCAGTGACAGTGTGGTGGCGGGTACATACATGATCAGTGACAGTGTGGTGGTGGGTACATACATGATCAGTGACAGTGTGGTGGTGGGTACATACATGATCAGTGACAGTGTGGTGGTGGGTACATACATGATCAGTGACAGTGTGGTGGCGGGTACATACATGATCAGTGACAGTGTGGTGGTGGGTACATACATGATCAGTGACAGTGTGGTGGCGGGTACATACATGATCAGTGACAGTGTGGTGGTGGGTACATACATGATCAGTGACAGTATGGTGGCAGGTACATACATGATCAGTGACAGTGTGGCGGCGGGTACATACATGATCAGTGACAGTGTGGTGGCGGGTACATACATGATCAGTGACAGTGTGGTGGTGGGTACATACATGATCAGTGACAGTGTGGTGGTGGGTACATACATGATCAGTGACAGTGTGACAGGTACATACATGATCAGTGACAGTGTGGCAGGTACATACATGATCTGTGACAGTGTGGTGGTGGGTACATACATGATCAGTGACAGTGTGGTGGTGGGTACATACATGATCAGTGACAGTCAGTGTGGTGGTGGTTACATACATGATCAGTGACAGTGTGGTGGCGGGTACATACATGATCCGTGACAGTGTGGTGGGTACATACATGATCAGTGACAGTGTGGTGGGTACATACATGATCAGTGACAGTGTGGTGGCAGGTACATACATGATCATTGACAGTGTGGTGGGTACATACATGATCAGTGACAGTGTGGTGGTGGGTACATACATGATCAGTGACAGTGTGGTGGTGGGTACATACATGATCAGTGACAGTGTGGTGGCAGGTACATACATGATCAGTGACAGTGTGGTGGGTACATACATGATCAGTGACAGTGTGACAGGTACATACATGATCAGTGACAGTGTGGTGGCAGGTACATACATGATCCGTGACAGTGTGGTGGTGGGTACATACATGATCAGTGACAGTGTGGTGGCAGGTACATACATGATCCGTGACAGTGTGGTGGCGGGTACATACATGATCAGTAACAGTGTGGTGGTGGGTACATACATGATCAGTGACAGTGTGGTGGCGGGTACATACATGATCTATGACAGTGTGGTGGCGGGTACATACATGATCTATGACAGTGTGGTGGTGGGTACATACATGATCAGTGACAGTGTGGTGGCGGGTACATACATGATCAGTGACAGTGTGGTGGCGGGTACATACATGATCAGTGACAGTGTGGTGGTGGGTACATACATGATCAGTGACAGTGTGGTGGCGGGTACATACATGATCAGTGACAGTGTGGTGGCGGGTACATACATGATCAGTGACAGTATGGTGGCGGGTACATACATGATCAGTAACAGTGTGGTGGGTACATACATGATCAGTGACAGTGTGGTGGCGGGTACATACATGATCAGTGACAGTGTGGTGGCGGGTACATACATGATCAGTGACAATGTGGTGGGTACATACATGATCAGTGACAGTGTGGCAGGTACATACATGATCCGTGACAGTGTGGTGGCGGGTACATACATGATCAGTGACAGTGTGGTGGCAGGTACATACATGATCAGTGACAGTGTGGCAGGTACATACCTGATCCGTGACAGTGTGGTGGTGGGTACATACATGATCAGTGACAGTGTGGTGGCAGGTACATACATGATCAGTGACTGTGGCAGGTACATACATGATCAGTGACAGTGTGGCAGGTACATACATGATCAGTGACAGTGTGGTGGCGGGTACATACATGATCAGTGACAGTGTGGCGGCGGGTACATACATGATCCGTGACAGTGTGGCGGCGGGTACATACATGATCAGTGACAGTGTGGTGGCGGGTACATACATGATCAGTGACAGTGTGGTGGCGGGTACATACATGATCAGTGACAGTGTGGTGGCGTGTACATACATGATCCGTGACAGTGTGGTGGTGGGTACATACATGATCAGTGACAGTGTGGTGGCAGGTACATACATGATCAGTGACAGTGTGGCAGGTACATACATGATCAGTGACAGTGTGGCAGGTACATACATGATCAGTGACAGTGTGGTGGCGGGTACATACATGATCAGTGACAGTGTGGCGGCGGGTACATACATGATCAGTGACAGTGTGGTGGCGGGTACATACATGATCAGTGACAGTGTGGTGGCGGGTACATACATGATCAGTGACAGTGTGGTGGCGGGTACATACATGATCAGTGACACTGTGGCGGCGGGTACATACATGATCAGTGACAGTGTGGTGGCGGGTACATACATGATCAGTGACAGTGTGGTGGCGGGTACATACATGATCATTGACAGTGTGGTGGCGGGTACATACATGATCCGTGACAGTGTGGTGGTGGGTACATACATGATCAGTGACAGTGTGGTGGCAGGTACATACATGATCAGTGACAGTGTGGTGGCAGGTACATACATGATCAGTGACAGTGTGGCAGGTACATACATGATCCGTGACAGTGTGGTGGTGGGTACATACATGATCAGTGACAGTGTGGTGGCAGGTACATACATGATCCGTGACAGTGTGGCGGGTACATACATGATCTATGACAGTGTGGTGGCGGGTACATACATGATCAGTGACAGTGTGGCGGGTACATACATGATCCGTGACAGTGTGGCGGGTACATACATGATCTATGACAGTGTGGTGGCGGGTACATACATGATCAGTGACAGTGTGGCGGGTACATACATGATCTATGACAGTGTGGTGGCGGGTACATACATGATCAGTGACAGTGTGGTGGGTACATACATGATCAGTGACAGTGTGGCAGGTACATACATGATCAGTGACAGTGTGATGGCAGGTACATACATGATCCGTGACAGTGTGGCGGGTACATACATGATCTATGACAGTGTGGTGGCGGGTACATACATGATCAGTGACAGTGTGGTGGGTACATACATGATCAGTGACAGTGTGGCGGGTACATACATGATCTATGACAGTGTGGTGGCAGGTACATACATGATCAGTGACAGTGTGGTGGGCACATACATGATCAGTGACAGTGTGGTGGTGGGTACATACATGATCAGTGACAGTGTGGTGGCGGGTACATACATGATCAGTGACAGTGTGGTGGCGGGTACATACATGATCAGTGACAGTGTGGTGGGTACATACATGATCAGTGACAGTGTGGCAGGTACATACATGATCAGTGACAGTGTGATGGCAGGTACATACATGATCCGTGACAGTGTGGCGGGTACATACATGATCTATGACAGTGTGGTGGCGGGTACATACATGATCAGTGACAGTGTGGTGGGTACATACATGATCAGTGACAGTGTGGCGGGTACATACATGATCTATGACAGTGTGGTGGCGGGTACATACATGATCAGTGACAGTGTGGTGGGTACATACATGATCAGTGACAGTGTGGCGGGTACATACATGATCCGTGACAGTGTGGTGGCGGGTACATACATGATCAGTGACAGTGTGGCGGGTACATACATGATCCGTGACAGTGTGGTGGGTACATACATGATCAGTGACAGTGTGGCAGGTACATACATGATCCGTGACAGTGTGGTGGTGGGTACATACATGATCAGTGACAGTGTGGCGGGTACATACATGATCAGTGACAGTGTGGTGGCGGGTACATACATGATCAGTGACAGTGTGGCGGCGGGTACATACATGATCCGTGACAGTGTGGCGGCGGGTACATACATGATCAGTGACAGTGTGGTGGCGGGTACATACATGATCAGTGACAGTGTGGTGGCGGGTACATACATGATCAGTGACAGTGTGGTGGCGTGTACATACATGATCCGTGACAGTGTGGTGGTGGGTACATACATGATCAGTGACAGTGTGGTGGCAGGTACATACATGATCAGTGACAGTGTGGCAGGTACATACATGATCAGTGACAGTGTGGCAGGTACATACATGATCAGTGACAGTGTGGTGGCGGGTACATACATGATCAGTGACAGTGTGGCGGCGGGTACATACATGATCAGTGACAGTGTGGTGGCGGGTACATACATGATCAGTGACAGTGTGGTGGCGGGTACATACATGATCAGTGACAGTGTGGTGGCGGGTACATACATGATCAGTGACACTGTGGCGGCGGGTACATACATGATCAGTGACAGTGTGGTGGCGGGTACATACATGATCAGTGACAGTGTGGTGGCGGGTACATACATGATCATTGACAGTGTGGTGGCGGGTACATACATGATCCGTGACAGTGTGGTGGTGGGTACATACATGATCAGTGACAGTGTGGTGGCAGGTACATACATGATCAGTGACAGTGTGGTGGCAGGTACATACATGATCAGTGACAGTGTGGCAGGTACATACATGATCCGTGACAGTGTGGTGGTGGGTACATACATGATCAGTGACAGTGTGGTGGCAGGTACATACATGATCCGTGACAGTGTGGCGGGTACATACATGATCTATGACAGTGTGGTGGCGGGTACATACATGATCAGTGACAGTGTGGCGGGTACATACATGATCCGTGACAGTGTGGCGGGTACATACATGATCTATGACAGTGTGGTGGCGGGTACATACATGATCAGTGACAGTGTGGCGGGTACATACATGATCTATGACAGTGTGGTGGCGGGTACATACATGATCAGTGACAGTGTGGTGGGTACATACATGATCAGTGACAGTGTGGCAGGTACATACATGATCAGTGACAGTGTGATGGCAGGTACATACATGATCCGTGACAGTGTGGCGGGTACATACATGATCTATGACAGTGTGGTGGCGGGTACATACATGATCAGTGACAGTGTGGTGGGTACATACATGATCAGTGACAGTGTGGCGGGTACATACATGATCTATGACAGTGTGGTGGCAGGTACATACATGATCAGTGACAGTGTGGTGGGCACATACATGATCAGTGACAGTGTGGTGGTGGGTACATACATGATCAGTGACAGTGTGGTGGCGGGTACATACATGATCAGTGACAGTGTGGTGGCGGGTACATACATGATCAGTGACAGTGTGGTGGGTACATACATGATCAGTGACAGTGTGGCAGGTACATACATGATCAGTGACAGTGTGATGGCAGGTACATACATGATCCGTGACAGTGTGGCGGGTACATACATGATCTATGACAGTGTGGTGGCGGGTACATACATGATCAGTGACAGTGTGGTGGGTACATACATGATCAGTGACAGTGTGGCGGGTACATACATGATCTATGACAGTGTGGTGGCGGGTACATACATGATCAGTGACAGTGTGGTGGGTACATACATGATCAGTGACAGTGTGGCGGGTACATACATGATCCGTGACAGTGTGGTGGCGGGTACATACATGATCAGTGACAGTGTGGCGGGTACATACATGATCCGTGACAGTGTGGTGGGTACATACATGATCAGTGACAGTGTGGCAGGTACATACATGATCGGTGACAGTGTGGTGGTGGGTACATACATGATCAGTGACAGTGTGGCGGGTACATACATGATCAGTGACAGTGTGGTGGCGGGTACATACATGATCAGTGACAGTGTGGCAGGTACATACATGATCCGTGACAGTGTGGCGGGTACATACATGATCTATGACAGTGTGGTGGCAGGTACATACATGATCAGTGACAGTGTGGCAGGTACATACATGATCAGTGACAGTGTGGTGGCGGGTACATACATGATCAGTGACAGTGTGGTGGCAGGTACATACATGATCCGTGACAGTGTGGCGGGTACATACATGATCTATGACAGTGTGGTGGCGGGTACATACATGATCAGTGACAGTGTGGCGGGTACATACATGATCCGTGACAGTGTGGTGGCGGGTACATACATGATCAGTGACAGTGTGGCGGGTACATACATGATCCGTGACAGTGTGGTGGGTACATACATGATCAGTGACAGTGTGGCAGGTACATACATGATCCGTGACAGTGTGGTGGTGGGTACATACATGATCAGTGACAGTGTGGCGGGTACATACATGATCAGTGACAGTGTGGTGGGTACATACATGATCAGTGACAGTGTGGCGGGTACATACATGATCAGTGACAGTGTGGTGGTGGGTACATACATGATCAGTGACAGTGTGGTGGGTACATACATGATCAGTGACAGTGTGGCGGGTACATACATGATCAGTGACAGTGTGGTGGGTACATACATGATCAGTGACAGTGTGGCGGGTACATACATGATCAGTGACAGTGTGGCGGGTACATACATGATCAGTGACAGTGTGGTGGGTACATACATGATCAGTGACAGTGTGGCGGGTACATACATGATCAGTGACAGTGTGGTGGTGGGTACATACATGATCAGTGACAGTGTGGTGGTGGGTACATACATGATCAGTGACAGTGTGGCAGGTACATACATGATCCGTGACAGTGTGGCGGGTACATACATGATCTATGACAGTGTGGTGGCAGGTACATACATGATCAGTGACAGTGTGGCAGGTACATACATGATCAGTGACAGTGTGGTGGCGGGTACATACATGATCATTGACAGTGTGGTGGCAGGTACATACATGATCCGTGACAGTGTGGCGGGTACATACATGATCTATGACAGTGTGGTGGCGGGTACATACATGATCAGTGACAGTTTGGCGGGTACATACATGATCCGTGACAGTGTGGTGGCGGGTACATACATGATCAGTGACAGTGTGGCGGGTACATACATGATCCGTGACAGTGTGGTGGTGGGTACATACATGATCAGTGACAGTGTGGCAGGTACATACATGATCCGTGACAGTGTGGTGGTGGGTACATACATGATCAGTGACAGTGTGGTGGTGGGTACATACATGATCAGTGACAGTGTGGTGGTGGGTACATACATGATCTGTGACAGTGTGGTAGCGGGTACATACGTGATCAGTGACTGTCAGTGTGGTTGGGTATTCCTCCACAAGGTACTCCACAATGACGTTTCTCTGGAAGATGACGGCCTTCTGCAGTGGTGGCTGCCCGGTCCGGTCGCAGGCTGCAGCCAGCTGGTGGTGGGTGAGGACATGCTGCAGGTCTTTCAGACTGTTCCGCTGGATGCTGTGGTGGACCCTGTCCACCTTCACCTGTACAGACAGATACAGGCAGATCCTATCACGAGGTCAAATGTTCAAAGAGTAGTATTCTAAAACAGTAAAACTGATAATTATTAATCATAAGATTTTATTAGAGCATGTGTTACGTGTGTCCTTAGCAGGGATTTAATGATTTTACATCCTCAAGGTCAAGGTTGTACGTAAATGAAGGTCAAGGTTATACGTAAATGCCCAACCTATTAAATCCTATTTATTTAGCTAGTTTTGTCATCTCCAATTTCAAAGATGTGTTTTGTGACCCTCAAAAGGACACTCAGGAATTTTCAGAGAATGAACAGTGACAATAGTGACATTATAATAAAATCAGTCTGTTTACAATGGTATTTAAGGGGCACTAACTGGCCTGCCCAGCAAGATATTGTGAGGAATTATAAAATGTTGTACCCACCATAAAATCAGGCAGCTGCTTGAAGAACTTTGCTATGTCCAGCTTGACCTCCTGAATGCAGTCCACATCCACTGGCCAGGCATCCCAGCCCTGCAGAAGCAGGTGCTCCAGGGGGCGCACATCTTTACCCAGCGCCAGGAAACCAACATGGCGCAGGATCATTTCCTGGATGTGTGTCTTCTCGTATAGACAGGCCATGTCCAGAGCTGTGTCAGCATTTTCATCCCGGAAGCTGATGTCTATGTGCCCCAGGAGTTGTTTTATCAGATCCGACTGAGCTCCTTGGCCCACAGCAGCGTGCAGGTAGGACTGACCATCTCGCCCGCGGAGGTTCACATTCTGCTCCCGGAGAAGTTTCTTCAGACCTTGCAGGTCATTGTCAAGTAGCGCCTGGTATATGTCAGTGTCTTCTATGTCCATGACAGTAGCAGTCTATCTGATACCCATGGGAACAAGATCTGACTGACAATATGATCTCAGTCTTGTTGGTTTTGTCTATTTTCCAGCTCTCTCCAGACTTGAGAGCATTTGTTAATTTAGTTGGTAGTTGTATGTGTACAGTGTACAGGATAGCACTGTCTATGCTTAAGTGTTATCCTTGATCCTCAGCCTTGCCTCTAGAGGATTAGCCTCTTGCCTGAAAAGAAGACAAGAGAACTGAATGTTTAGAGGCCCGTGAAGACCCAGGTTAAAATAGATCTTCAGCAACCCATGATTGTTGTAACAGGTGAATAACAGGATATGGTGGTCAGGCTCGCTGACCTGGTTGTAGCATGTCATCGTATCCCAATTGTGTAGATTGATGCTCATTACATCAATCACTAGATTGTCTGGTCCCAACTCAATTATTTACAGACCGCCATCATATAGCTGAAATATTGCTGAGTGCAGCGTTTATAAACAACAAACAAGCAAACAGAAGGTTAAGAAAACATCTGTTTGCCTGGATTTTCATGAAGTTGGCTCTAGGTGAAGTAGGTGGCGCACATAGTAGAGTAGAATGAACAGAAGGGCCTACCTGCCATCAGTGAGACAGGTGATGTACCCTGTGTCACAGCATTGTATCATGTTGTAGTTAGAAGTTGGCACCAACAATCAGCGTTAAGCAGGGAGTAAACCTGACATCCAACACATACAATTTCAGTCTCATGTGGACTTAACACAGGGATTTTGTGAATAGTGAAGTCCTGAAAAAAATAGGACTAAAGAAATGTTCTTTATGCAACACAGTAGCACGATCAGGGGACTGAGTGTGGCCTCTGTGTGATGAGACTTCCTCACTGACTCTAGGTTGTATCAGGTACAGTTAATACTCAAGAGACATTGTCACAAGATGCAGGATACATTCTTATGTTACTCAGATCCTTGGATGTCAAGCACATGTCCTGCAAATCAGTGATGACTATATCTGTACAGGGTTTTACGCAAGGCAGAAATGTACATCCAGTACACACAAATGTATCGAATGGACGCAGAACAAGATTTCTATTGTGTCCCAAAGGATGTACAATAATATTAATTGTGCCAAATTCTTGACACAGAATAGAAAGTTCCTGTAATTAAAGTCATTATTTAGTCTTACAGTACACCATTTCAAATTTTTTCATAATTTACAGGACCCTGTAACGACCCTTGAAATAAGTAATTAGGGGTCCAGTATACATATATCTTTAATTACTCACCAAATTAACATTTATCAATAATCCTTTGCTTATTATTACTTATTAATGATGGCGGTTTAATGAAAGCAGTTGTCTAGAAAGAACCCTCACAGATGTTACTCCCTCTCGCAGCTGATTGTTGCCACATGGATTTGAACTTTAAGATGAATGTAAATAGTAATGTAAATTGTCTGTGAATAGCTGAATGTAATCATTAAAAGCAGACGAGGCATGGCCAATTAGCATGGGTGATTCAAACTATTCTTTACCCTCTTTGTCTGTTTCCTAACATTGAGTGATGTATCTCGTGTGAGCCCGATTACCCTAATCACACACAGACAGTGTCTCTGTTTGACATAAATCACTACCAACAAGCTTGAGGTGAAGCCGTTTGTGGGCTCCAAAGTGTGGAGCATCGCCCCCTCTTCATGTATGTGAGGAGTATATTATAGCATATCTGGGCTGTGAAATCTGCAATTACCATTCTAGCCGTCACCCACAGCCCAGCCCCTCAATGTGATCACAACACAGACTGGCGTGTCGAGGACCCCGCACAACTTGCGTAGTTACCAGGTACCTGTGAAACTGTTGTCCCTGTTGCTGTCCTGGGGGGATGGACCGGACAGCACACACTGTGAAGAGGAATCTGAACTCACTGACAGCGATATAAATCTGGTATTGATCTGCAACTAAGTGACTTCCTGTCAATACAGTAATGACAGTGTTAAGCAGATCCGAGTTCGAACAACAAGTAATTAATTACCTGCTGGTTTGTGCTGAATACCTTATCCGATTATTGGGATTAATTCCAACTGGGAGAGATTATGCTGCAACTGCTTCCAGGCTTATGCAGTATGCTGAGTTATCAGTGCTGTGGCAGGAGTCAATGCACTTTATCAGTGTCCTAACACCTGCATGACATTGCTATCATTAAACTGTCATTGCTGCCTCCTCAGGGAGATCATCTTCCTTCTGACTCAGCAATTAGACCTACACAATGTACTGTTATTTAAGGAAGAGCTCCAAAGACACAGAGTAGATCTCAATCAGGAAACTTGATGAGAATTCATTCAGTATGTCAACTGGGTTAGCAATGACTTGAAAAAGCGTTCAATTAACATGATTATTGTCCTTTTTTTAAAAGGTCTTGAAAATCATTAATGTGAATTGAAAAAGCCTTGAAGTTTCTTAGCAAGACCCTATCTCAGGGAAATTATTTAGAAAATTAATACATCTTTCCATTCTTGAAAGAAGGATCACTGAACCTTTAAGGAAAGCCTTGAAGATTCTATATGAACCCTTGTTAGATATCAAACAAGTTTTCTTGGGGATGTACTGGTTATAACATAACAATTAAAAAATACTGCTCTTTAGGCTGTTTGTTTGGAATACCTGATAGATAATCGGATCTTCAACATGTTCACTGTCAGACAGATGACAACAGTTGTTGGATATGTTTGCTTTACTGCCTTAGCATTATATAATTAGTAAAAAAGGTAGACAATTATACCTGTTCCTATATTTGGGTTGTGCAATACCTGGTATACCAGTATATTGCAACACGGCTGTCTGCAATACACGTATCACAATACAACCCTTGTGTATCGTTATTTTCCAATACAGTTACAGAAGAATTACTATATAATCACATAAATTATATCTACTAGTTTGAGGTATTGCTCTACCCACTAGACCAAGGAGGTGGTTTGATACAGAGGAAATACGTAGCCCATGGAGTAGCAGTGAGGGACAGCTGCCTGCCACACTTTACACAGGGGCACACTGTACATTAAAACTTTCACATCACACCATGATGAAAACATACATCCGACATAGGTCATGTCATTATTGTACATTTGATATCAATTTGTAAAAAGAAAATTGAAGTTGTATTGAAACCCAGTAATACAGATAATAGATAAGTACCGTACAAAAGAAAAACTGTACATTTAGCATGTTTAGTGGAAAACAATGTTTGTGCTTATAAATTTGTTGTGTTCTAAACAATCAACTCACCGTGATGGTTCAGTCACATAGTCATCACTGATACTTTTCCCATGATGCTGTCCTCATATGTGTTGTCATAGAAACATGACAACAAACTTCTCCTGACCTCACATAAATACTGAACATCACTTGCAAGTTAATTATTGAACATGTCTAAACTTTGCTGTCATGGTTGACTCTCAGTTCCCTCAGCAAACCTGCTTTCTCTCTGTGTCAGTGAAGCGTTTGTGATGTTTTTTTCTTATGTGATCAGTTGTTCACACTGCTGAATGAAACAGATTTTGACATTCAATCAGTTAAAACTGCCATGTTAACGTGAATTATTTACTATGTGTTGTCTCATGCTTGAGTTCACCTGAACCAAGGTTTTCATGCTGAAGTACCTCCACTGTCAACTTGAAGTTATACCAATTCTTGCATTGAAGACAGTTAGCACTTTATCGGGGCTATTTAATTGTTTTGACATGTATTTGTATTGCTGGTGTTTCCTAGAGACTGTTCTATGGCCTTGAATGAGACTATTCTGGTAGATGTCAGATCTAGTGGTAGACCTGCTCTGTCTGTATGTTGTCAACCTAGCCAACAAAGCCAATAACAACGTTTGGTGCTGTGTTTACTGTATCAATAAAGTGTTGATTTCCCCACATTGAGAGGAAGTCCTGTGAAGGCACAGTAGGTTGACCTAACCTAGCTATATATCTATCTAATTTCGGGGATGAACATAAGTAAATTAGGAATCTTTCATCTTCGTAAATGTTCTGTTCTCACCAAATCTTCTGATATCATGGCAGTGCTAAAATATGATTAATAAAAGGTGACATATTTATCTTAAAAAATTCAGTATGAAATTAAGTGTAGGTATCTCGTCTAGGTTCCAAGAATCGAACACAGGGAGTATTTCTGGGCATGCAATGAATGAAGATTATATTCAGTACTTCACCAATCTAGGCAAAACATATGAGTCTGCTAACCTGAACACCTCATAGATCATTTGCAGTATAATTAGGCCTAACATAAGATAGCTACATGGTAAATCTCAAGAACAATGAAGAACGAAGCATGGTTTCATTTCACGATAAATCATTGTTCTATCATGACGTCATTTCTGGAGATTCCTATATGCGCTCGCAATTTGATGACATCGTATATTGGAAGACGTTATGTTTGAGAGGGAAGTGTCATGTAAGTTGTTACCCATAGATGTAGCTGGAGTACACAGACAAACATTGTGGCCGAACGATCGCATCCGAAAGCTGGCAAGATCTGACAAGCGGTATCAGGAGAGAAGGTACAGATGATCGACGTGAGGATTGTGAGAATATACCGACATTAACAAACTTAACCCTTCTGTTCATAAAATGAACTTGTCCGACATTTCCGAGTTCGGATTCTATTCAGAGAGTCATCATTGTTAGAATTTGGGTAAATAATTTTAAAGCATGTAGATTTCATCAACATCCTTAAAAAGGCTGTACATAATGTTGATATTGTTGTTTATTGTACAATAAAATATTGCAGGGATAATAAACCATGAGGGGCTGTCATACTGACTTTACAAACAAGTGTCAGAATTCTTGTCTTTCCTTATCGAGAGCAAGGGTAATACATGAATTCTTACACAAGTTTTGTAAATTCAGCTTGACAAACATCTGAGTTTAATCATTTCCTTTTTACCCATTATTTTTTAATCCTTTTAAGCTCCCCTGCACAAAAATACAGTGATCATGACAACCATCTCGAAAAACCACAACTGTCGAATGACCTCAACTATCTTCAGCTGTGATAGTGTTTCTAGTATGACATCATTCCTACATTCGTCACAATGCTGTCTGGATTACGTTAACTTTTCAGTGGTACATGTGAAGTGATATTTGCCCTAGTGCACATATGATTTTTTTTTAACTTAGTTATTTCTAACTCTATGAGTAATAAACAGCAGTATTAAACAACATTCACTGGAATATAACAGTCTTGTTTATACTTACCACGATGATGGTAACAGTTCACTCACTAGGCGCTGTGTGTCTCTTGAACTACTCACAGTATAAAGTGTCACAACCCTGCCCCCTCCAGGATGATGGTAACAGTTCACTCACTAGGCACCGTGTGTTTCTTGAACTACTCACAGTATTAAGTGTCACAACCCTCCCAGATAGATGTCTACTCTCCAGGGTGATGGTAACAGTTCGCTCACTAGGCACCGTGTGTCTCTTGAACTACTCACAGTATAAAGTGTCACAACCCTCCCAGATAGATGTCTACTCTCCAGGATGATGGTAACAGTTCACTCACTAGGCACCGTGTGTCTCTTGAACTACTCACAGTATAAAGTGTCACAACCCTCCCAGATAGATGTCTACTCTCCAGGATGATGGTAACAGTTCACTCACGAGGCGCTGTGTGTCTCTTGAACTACTCACAGTATAAAGTGTCACAACCCTCCCAGATAGATGCCTGAATGACTGATGGATGTCATCTTTGTTGACTGACAACCATGGTAACAGTTTACTCTACCCAGATATCCCTAGATCACCATAACAACAGCATCTTGAAGCATCCTGTTGACCGTTTCTTTCAGACTGACAATTGCAACGGTGCAATTGTGTGTCAATCAATATGCTTCATTAGCCAAGGAATCTCCTTAGGTGCAGTTGAATCATTAGTGGATGCTTGATTATAACTTAATGAATTTGGTCGACAATGTAATGACCACATGGAACTTATTCATTATATGTGAGTCGGAGTCCTAGGTAGTTCAATTGCACTTAGTGTTATCAATGAAATTCTACTAGGAGCTAAATGCTGTTATTTTATTGATAATTCTGACTGTTTAGTGAAAACCTTTATTTCAGATATTGAATTTGCCCTGAGGTGACAACATATTTCCCATGTCAGCATACTAAGGAGATTTTTATTGTATCATTGTTCTGAGGCATTGCATATCGTCTTTCTTATTTGCCACAACTGCTGTCAACATTGTAACTAATGACGACAGGCCCAACTTGGCTCTCATCTCATATGTAAGTTGGGTAGATAATGTCCGTATTGCAGCTGTTGCCAGCTGATTCTTTACTCATGACGACAGGCCCAACTTGGCGCTCATCTCGTTTATAAGTTGGGTGGATTCTGTTCTCATGATGGAGCACTTATGAAACAGTGAACTTTGCACCTCACCAGGGTGTCTTTGATGAGAGTCAATAGCAGTTATTGTTGAACTTTAAGTCTCTGCTGAGGCTACATTTATGAGGAATGTTTCAATACGACTATTTCCCGATATGATTCATATAGTGATACTTAATTACTAATTAGCACCAATTCTGTATGAATTTTTATGTTACAAAGGGCATAAACGCCATTAGAAAGGCTTCAATCAAATTGAATATCTGGTCTATGAAATGAAAATCCCTCATTTTTGTCAAACTATATTTCAGATAAAACTAGAGTGTCAACATAAGTATTTTCTTTTATCAAATAATACAGCAAACTCCCTGTAGATGTGCACCCTAAATTATATTAATCAAATATGAATGAATGGAATTTGAATTAAAATATGAAGTGGTACAGGTAAGTGTGAATAGTGTATAGTATCGTTTGAGAATTTTATTGATGTATTGTGAATCGTGATATTCTAAAGTAATATCATTATAAGATTCTCTTTGAGTCATTGGCAATAATAATTTTGGATTAAGAGACTTATTTCTGATTGAATTAGAAATACATGCATTGTCAGTTTGTTCAAAGTGTTTGCTTTTTTTATGTTTTTGTTTAGTGTGAAATGTATTGTCATTTCGGAGTCTATTTATGATAATTATCCAGTATTTTTAAAGATGCCTTGGATTATATATCCCTTGACCCAGCTTTTATTCAATTCAAGGCAGCCATTATTTTGTATAGAGTTTTCTTTTTCAATATTGTTTCAAATGTCCCTCCTCCATGTCTTGTCTCTACCATGTCTTGTTCAGTTGAACAGGCTGTAGGTTAAAAAATGGCAGGGTGTGTTTTGGGACGTAAACGTTAAACCAGTATTATATGCTGAAAGTGCCCTTCTGCTTTGTAAGTCTGGATTTTTAGTTCCTATTTGTTGCATTTCCCATTCAGCAAAGCAGAATCAAGGTTAAGTTCCTTAAGGGAGCATAACTTTTAAGCTGTTCAACATAATTATAATATTTCGTATACACAGACAAGCGCCAAACTGAATCTTTTGTCTCATTAAAGTGAGATCTTTTACTCCCAATATGATAGTTCTCTGCAGGAAGAACTGATGACACCTCAATAACCGGTCACACCAAGTGAAACCTTTGAAAACATTGAATTGAATGTAAGGATGCATGGTTGTCATCCAATCAGATGTCAGCTTTCTTACCACCTGATTTGGAAATTTTGGTCTTAGCAAAAGAAAACCACCACAGAATACCAATGTACCCTTGATAGTTCAGCCTTTTGGGTGTAGATGCCATGGCGATCAAAAACGACTTGATGTATTAAATACATGTACCAGATATCCCAAAGCACTTGACACTGATTGACTGATAAACAGTTCACTTGATCTTCAAGCAGTAAGGTTGCATACTGGAGTCAAATATCGGATTCTAGTTTCATGAGACCGACAGGATTTTATGACTGAATATTTTGCTAGCATTTCCAAGATAGTTTTTCAGATGTAGCAAGTTTAGATCAAGCCATGATTCTGGTGCTAATTCCCTTGTCCTGTTATGTAACCCTAACCATCCTTTTCCCATCCATTCTTTCATTATGCCTGGAATAAAGTTGACAATCTCTGTTTCAGGTTACCATGACTCTGCAGCCTACCCAATGCCATCTTTCTACAATCCACAACCATGGCAACCCATACACATACCTCGAGTGAAGAATGAAAAGCCAAAGAGGCCAAAACCAAAGAAATATGTATGGAATCCGAATAAGTACTATTAAGGGTTGATTTTATTCGGATGCAGAAGTATTTATTTATGTTAATTTAATTTGTTTAATTGTTAGCGACATGAGACAATACCGGTAGGTACATGTATTTATGTGTGATTTGTCAGGTCACCTCTGATCACACAGCTACTGGTTATCATGTAGTGCAGAAGGGGAGGACTCAAGTAGTAATATCTTAGGAGACCCCATTTCGCCTTTCGGAAATATCATACCAAGAAGCTAATTACATTTTAAGTTTTATTATCAGGGCAGACCAATTAATCTTCATTTTTCTTTCTTCTCATTCTCTTTTTTCTCTTCATTTGACGGTAACAAAAAATATATAATGTAACTGATTTAAGGTGAAACTGATTTCCACATGGACATTTTTGTGTGGGTGTTATGTGTCTTTAGTTTGTAGCTTGAAACTGGATTGTATTGCAAAAGGAATTTAAACAAACTCTTGAGTAAGCCTTGTATGGCCTGTTTGTGACTTCATCTGGATTCATATATGCCACATCCAAATATGCCACTGGTAATTGTTAAAAGCAGGAATTAGGGCTGTGACGATTCCAAATTTACTACACGGGTACCCACACCTCTATTACCCAACCCTACCCGGGTATCCGCTGTTGGTGTCAAGAGATAGGTACAAAATGTCCGATTTGGAATAGTTTGACAGTAGCCCTGGCAGAATGTATCTAGATATAAAATGATGTGGTCATGCATACACTCAAGTTGACTGAAGTTTTAGCTATATATAAGTCAGAAGGAATGTGTTCATAGTCATGAAGAAATCGAACATTAGACACTCAAAATTGTCATGAAACCATGTAGGTTTATAGTGAATTTTTCTCATGAAACAATATATCACGTGATTAACCACGGGTCTGGGTAGTCCTGTGGGTACGCGGGTCCTACTCAGTACCCACCCGCCCCAAGTACCCGAGTTACCTGTCCCAGCCCAAGCAGGAATATACAAAGCTTTGATGGTATGAGAAGTAAGTCATTATGTGCACTTACTAGATGCTTGTAGTTTGTAGAAAACATGCTACTGATTACAACTGTTTTGTGTTGAGTCATGACATATGTATGTTGGCATATTCCGTCCATTTTGTTGATATCTTATTGTTCTCTAGATCTGTATATATCACACAAAAAACCCTCCACCCAGCTGCATATATCAGACCCCCTCTGGCTCTGCCTATGCAATTGCATGGGAAAATGTATGTTAATATTGATTGAAACAGCTATGATGCATGGGGCATCAGTGACTTCAGTCTTATGTACTTAAAGGGAGATAATTCACATAATTGAAGCCCTCATAAAATATTGCTGATAGTATCAGATTTTGTTGTATTATTTGGGGTGTTATTTTATTTATTTAAGGCTGACAAATTGAGAGAATATATCTTAAATACATGCCATGGTTTAATTAACTTAATTGTTTACTGACATTTTCCAAACTGTAGATAATGGTTAAAATATAGATTTACGCACATTTTCAAGTGCTATGACAGTTGCAATGAGAAGCAAGGCATTTGGCACAAAAATTCAAGCAGTGTTCCTAAGATGTATTGAGTGATTTGGCATGAGATTACAGTGGCATTGTGTGAGAGCGTGTGTTTTGTTGAACAAGCATGAATCTCACTCCAAGTGCTTGAGAGTTGACAGATATGTAGCTCCGTGCAGCTACCTGTAGCCAAACCTATGCATGCGCTACCACTGGAACAATGAGGAGAGCTAATGCAGTATGGGATCAGCATCGGGACAATTCTGCATTAGCTCAAGTCACACAAATGAGAGAAACATGCAAGTACTATAGGTGTTAACATGTTTCACTGAGTCATCAGCTGGAAATAATCTACATAGCTGCCATGTTTAAAGAACTTTCAACCACTGCTTCTGAAAGCTATTATTTCATCGGGCAGAATTTTAATCTTGTGTGTTTCTTGCCTCATCAAGGCAGTCACTGGATTGGTTGGAATTTTGCGATTTGGTTCACATTTACACTGCAAATGGCCATGAAACATGAAGTATATTCAAAAGGCAGTATGTGTATTATCCTTAATGGAGGTATTATTATCCTTGATGTCTGGAGTCGTAGAACTGTTTTTGGCATGTGTTTTGAAACAGAGAATAAAGAACTTGAATATGTATGCCCATGGTAATAACATGACCAAATTTGAAGTTTATGTTTAATTTTCTATGGATTATTGTGCCTACAGCAGTGTACTGTTAGAGAATATGGTACACAAGGGGTACATGTTTTCCATCATGTGTGTGTGTAATTTAGCCTTGTTACAAAGCACTGTCTGTGATATGTGTAACTGTATGTGGTCTGAGGATCAAAAATAAATAGCTAAACAGAAATTGGTTGTGTTATATATTGGTGATGACATTTGGGGAGTTCTCAAGTGACCACCCCACTACAACATAAGGCTGCGAGGTTAAAATTTATTGTGCAGAGTTGCATCCCTTAGTTATGCCAGAATCAGATGATCATGAGTTTGAATCCTATATTCAACCTGATTAGGATTCTTTGTCTGGACCATGAATTTCAACAAAGTGGCAAACATCTAGGGCCTGCATTACCCTGGGTTTATTACACCCATTAGGCATGTTAAACTGATACTACTTAAATACTTGTCTAAGTGGCTTCACACCCTTGAAGATCTGGGGTAAAAAAGGTCTTCAGCAACCCATGCTTGCCTGAGAGGCGACTAACGGGGTAGGGTGGTCAGGCTTGCTGACTAGGTTTATGCATGTCATTGTATCCCAATTGCGTAGATAGATGCTCATGATAACAGTCACTGGATTGTCTGGTCCAGACTCGATTGTTTACAGACCGACATCATATTGCTGAGTGTGTTGTTAAACAAGAAACAAACAAATCTAAGTGGCATTACAGAGAACAGAGGTATTCCGTCTAGGTTGAAGAACAACAAATACTTATTGGGGCTTCATGGGATTTATTCCGTTCTCCAATTGGGGATATGAAGATCCCAGCACCAGATATATGTACTGATATACAATGATAAGAATCTATAATGAAACAAACATACCATTACTTTATTACATTTGGCATTTACTGTATACCATGAGCGTCACTTTATCTAAGCATATATTACACAAAACAATCACAGATTTCGGTTGTTAGGCCAGAACAGCCATCAGTATAACATTACATACAAATCCTGTTCATATGTTGAAAGATGGATCAAAACATAATGCATTATAAGTTGCTGCAGTCACAGCCAGGATCACAAGGGGTGCATGGGGGAAGGGAGGCATGAAACCCCATGGACCCCTCGTGATACTGCTACAACGAATTTATCTTACCAATATGTTTTTATCTGCTATTGTGAAAGAATTAAAACAAATTCAAAATTGATAGAAAACAGCTGTCAAAGTGAGCTGAGGTTAACTTGTGCTATGTTAAGTGACTTTCATTGACTCGGAAAAATCCAGGTGCAGCCTGTTTTCCTCGTGGTCAAGAATAAGGGATTTATTCTCCCGCTCAGAAATTTATTTCCCTCACAGGCGAGATACATACTATTTTATCAAGATCACACAGACCAATCGGATCTCTTCATTCTGACATGGAGATGTGATAAACATATTTATACTAAACAAATAATTACTCTTGATGAGGCCAATATGTGAAAACAAGGACCCAAGGACATGACGCCTGAGGTGGTCTGACCGGACGGAGGCTACAGGCCCTGAGATGAGGTCGTGTGTGTGTTTGTTATACCACTATTAAGAATTCCATTGGTTAATACATACCACGTGACGCAACAATACATTTCATGTAGACCCCCAAATCGTGTGACTGACCCTGACCTCGAATATTTCCTCATCACATAATCAGTATGGACCTGTCACGTGATGAATATTGACTCTGCTAGTCGCCTCTTAGGACAAGCATGGGTTGCTGAAGACCTATTCTAACCAAGATTTTAACATCTAAAATGCAACTTGACAATCAGTTATGTTCAACTCTTCTTGACCCCTTGACCTTCTTCCTCTTTTCCCATGTTCATCCTATTCTTCAAAATGTGTGCTCATCACCACTTTCCTCCTCTACCCCTTCTTCCCCCTCCCCTTCTACCCCTCTTCCTCCTCTACCCCTTCTTCCCCCTCCCCTTCTACCCCCTCTTCCTCCTCTACCCCCTCTTCCTCTTCTACCCCCTCTTCCTCCTCTACCCCCTCTTCTTCATCTTCATCTTCCTCTCCCTCCACATATGCTGAACCTCCTGCATCTTCTACTGCCTGTGTAAAGACCACTTTGGGAACCTGGGTACACAGTCTCCGCTTATGAAGGTCAAGGCTTCTCTCTCCTCTGAAGATCCCATGTCCGCACTGATCACAGTAAAACAGGTTGGATCGACTGAGAACAGGACACAGACGGCGCTGATGGAGATGTAGAGAAGCAAGACCTCGGAGGTATCCTGTGTTACATGCCTCACAGGTGTACAGTCCACTCCCGTTTGGGTTACCTACACTTCCTCCCTTGTTACCACCAGGGGCTTGTTTGCTCTTTCCATCCTTCCTGGACTGGGACTTCTTACTGCTTGTATTAGCTCTACCTCTGTTGGATGACATGGTTGTATACCTTACAGTCAGTCTTATTTATGACTTCTGGAAGTGTTCTTGTAGGTTTCTGGGCAATTTAACATCAATTGTCATTTGATGACAGACAAAAGCACTCACAGACCGTTATGTAGACACTGTTGGAGTTGTTTGATGGAGTGGCTGTGTGATGGCATCTCACCCCACAACAAACTCTTCAACACTGCTAGAACTGAAGAAAAATAGTTCACTTGAATATTTTGGTCATTATATCCTGTTAATTTTATGAGACATTTGCAGGGAATATTTCCATCAAAAATGAAGAGAACCACAATGTAAGTCAGGACATTTCATCAAAACAGATGCCAAGGTGGTGTACTTCCTGACATGTGTCACTGCCTCGAGACCCTTCTCCAGTGACAATACATTCTGGAAAAATGTCATTTGGACAACCCAAATTGTATTAAATATCAGTCACATAACCAAATACACCATAACAATATGTCACATTATACCATTCGCTCATCATGTTATACTATGACAATCATATAACATCATACTTACACACACAACATAAGTCACTGCATCAAACACCATGCAGATCTTATTAACAGTCATGTAACACACCATTACCTGACATGACATGAACACACCAGACGGTTCACATCCTATACTATCACGTAACATTATACATACACTGTCCACATCACAAAATAAATTCACCACATCGCAACATACACTCACCACATCACAACATACACTCACCACATCACAACGTACACTCACCACATCACAACATACACTCACCACATCACAACATACACTCACCACATCACAACATACACTCACCACATCACAACGTACACTCACCACATCACAACATACACTCACCACATCACAACATACACTCACCACATCACAACATACACTCACCACATCACAACATACACTCACCACATCACAACATACACTCACCACATCACAACATACACTCACCACATCACAACGTACACTCACCACATCACAACATACACTCACCACATCACAACATACACTCACCACATCACAACATACACTCACCACATCACAACGTACACTCACCACATCACAACATACACTCACCACATCACAACATACACTCACCACATCACAACATACACTCACCACATCTCAACATACACTCACAACATCACAACATACACTCACCACATCACAACACACACTCACCACATCACAACATACACTCACCATATCACATCATACACTCACCACATCACAACATACACTCACCACATCACAACATACACTCACCACATCACAACATACACTCACCACATCACAACATACACTCACCACATCACAACGTACACTCACCATATCACATCATACACTCACCACATCACAACATACACTCACCACATCACAACATACACTCACCACATCACATCATACACTCACCACATCACAACATACACTCACCACATCACAACATACACTCACCACATCACAACATACACTCACCACATCACAACATACACTCACCACATCACAACGTACACTCACCATATCACATCATACACTCACCACATCACAACATACACTCACCACATCACAACATACACTCACCACATCACAACATACACTCACCACATCACAACGTACACTCACCACATCACAACATACACTCACCACATCACAACATACACTCACCACATCACAACATACACTCACCACATCACAACGTACACTCACCTCATCACAACGTACACTCACCACATCACAACGTACACTCACCACATCACAACATACACTCACCACATCACAACATACACTCACCACATCACAACATACACTCACCACATCACAACATACACTCGAATCAGACTAGGATTCCAAATGATGACGACAAACGTTCACCTGTGCCGCCCCCTCCTTCCGTGTTGACAGTGAGATGTCGTCAGTACCAGACAGTGGTTTACAACACAGTGTAATAACTACACACGCTGTTACTTCGAGCCGTCATGGTATATACCCCTTCAGTTTCATAGCATGCTGCTTTTCTTTAGACAGTTGTCAATTTTACTACTTTCGCTTTCGTTTTCCCGTTTCCGGCGAACAAACGCGAGTGTTTACTTTTTTCCCTCTTCCCGATGCAAGTGTGTTTACTAGCTTACATCAAAGTTCAGTAGACGCCCTTGCCCCGCCCGGGAAGATGATTTCCAGGATACAGTGTATTGTTTTTAATTCACATTTAGTTAAAGCTGTAGGTCTAATGTAAGCTATGAAATTAACACGTACAAACATATTTGTAAATATATACGCGTCAAAATAGATTATTTTGAATTAATAACAAAATTTCTAATTGCGTGTTTCTTAAAAGCAAACGAATCTTAACATTATCCATGTTTGCATTGAGTATCGGATGCAGCTCACAGTGTTTCTGGTATCACTGACGTTAGTAAGCAGAAACACATGCATAAATAACACTGGTCTCGAAACACTATTCAGCTCACTTACCGCTATACACCCGTGTCAGTGACGAAGCACAAGTATACCTGTACACTCGTCATTTCAACACGTGTATAAAACAACATACCTATTATATTCTATTATAGACGTTCAGACGTCCGGGCGTTTATATCGCGCAAGCCGTTGACCTGGCGTCTATTCTATTTAATGCGGGCACTATGGCAACTCACTACCTCATTGAATTCCAACTTCTACTGTCATACAAAGGGTACATTTGCAAGAAACAGCCATTATTTATCACTAACATATCACGTCTTAGCGATCCGGCATCATGAATCGAATATCCTTTGTGCTATAATATTGATATAAAACACGCCTCGTTACATGCATGCAGTGTGAACGGGTAATTTATTGTTAACAAAGGTTAAATTACCCGAACGAAAAATCAGAAGAAAAATTATGAACAAGTATCAGCACAACAAACGTCGCACCCACATGCCTTCGTGTTCTTCTAACTTCAAAATGCATATCAAAGACATGATTATTTTAGAATAGGCAACACTAATATTTAATGTTATAACGTTGTTAATAGCTGGCATATCATAATACATACACCGTCGCAGTACGATTTACACGAGATTGTCCAAGTCACCGTGCCTGACCACCATAAGTACGGCTCTTCCGAAGGTTGGCTGAACAGTGAACACTGCTAATGTATATATATACTCAACAACAAAAGTTCCTGTGACACCAATATTTTAGTGTATTTTCAAACAAGTAAAGACTGGTTTTCAATATTGTAGTTACAGAAAAGAATGCATTCCATGCAAAAGTTGACTTTTATGCAAGCCCCATGCATTTCACTACCGAAGAATGGGTATAAAAACATGTGCATTAACGGGATTCCATATGCATTGTTTAGCATCGTGCTGACAACAACCACTCAGAAACACAACAAAATTACGCAATTATTCAACATTACGAAATGCCACGCCTGTCCGAAAATGAGCGTCTGCGAGCCATTGGTATGCTTGAAGCAGGATCAAGTCAACGTGTTGTTGCAAGACAATTTAACGTCCACAGAAATACCATTTGGTATTTATGGCAACGTTGGCAACAGACGAATGTAGTCGGAGACCATCCTCGGAGTGGCAGGCCACGTGTAACCAATAATCGAGACAACTGGATTCGAACAACCCACCTACGAAATCGATTCCAGCCAGCAACAGTGACTGAAAGAAGCATCCCCGGCCTTCGACGAATATCTTCACAAACCGTACGTCGTAGCCTCAGATGTGCACGCATTGTCGCCAGAATACCCGCCAGACGTCCCATTTTGACAGGAAACCACCGTCAAGCACGTCTACAGTGGTGCAGACAGCGTCTGCGCTGGACGGCCATGCAGTGGGGACAAGTTCTATTCACTGACGAGTCTCGTTTTCACCTCAGCCACAGCGATGGACGGATTCGAGTGTACCGACGTCGAGGTGAACGTTACGTCAATCATTGTGTCATGGAAGAAGATCGGTTCGGGGGCGGCAGCGTTATGGTATGGGGTGGGATTACAGCAAGACAGTGCACCCGTTTGATAGTGGTAGAGGGAAATCTCAATGGACGGCACTACCGCGACGAGATCATCGGCCCTGTTGTTCTACCGTTTTTGCGTCTTCGTGGCCCAGGCATTACCTTTCAACATGGCCCGGCCTCATATTGCTCGACTTGTTGAGGATTCTCTTCAACAAAACAACGTGATTGTCATCCCCAGGCCGGCTCGCTCCCCTGATCTCTCACCAATCGAGCACATGTGGGATGAGATGGGTCGGCGCATTCAACGTCAACCACGTGTTCCACAGACACTCCAGGAACTTCGAAACATGCTCCAGCAGATATGGACAGATATCCCACAGGACTTTGTGCGACGCCTGGTCCATTTCATGAGACGAAGATGTGTTGCTTGCATTGCAACCAGAGGTGGACACACACGCTAATGATTTGTAAATTGACATTTTGGCATGTTCATGTATTATTATGAACTCACGCATTTTCTGAAGTCAGGATGGCAAACTAAACCATTTGAACACTTACAGGAATCTTTTATTTATTGCAAACCGAAATTGTTTCAGATTTGGTAAAAAACATAACTTTGCATTAAATCTTATTCAATGGCACAGGAACCTTTGTTGTTCAGTATATATTACACCCTTAACAGTTTGCATGTATTGAGTACAATACTTCCCAAGCTTACAGGTTGCATTTGAACCAAATACACGAGGATATTCCTGCATGCATTGAACTTAGGAACAGCACTCCGTGTTAGAAGTTGTGCCCGGCAACCTATACAAATATATATTATAGATGACTTATTGGATCAGGTGGTAAGGCCTCAGGCCCTTGTGTCGTTACTTAAATAGTTCTAGATCAATTAATATCACGAGTGTCGGAAATACACTGTTGGACCATATCCTATTAAATCTATAGATAAAGAATTAATAGGATAGTGCATTTCTGATACTCGTGGTATGAACTGATCTATAAGCAACGACACAAGGGCACGTGGGTCAGGCTCGGTGACCTGGTTGGTGCACCGGACGGCGGGGATCTTTGCTCATAATATATGTCCCTGGATTGTCTGGTCCAGACTCGGTTATTATCAGACCGCCCTCATGTGGCTGGAATATTGCTACAGTATGGCCTTAACTAAACAAGAAACCTATACTTACCTCCAGTGACCACGCGGTATTGCTGGAAATGTGATGAAAAGGATGGGGTCACACTGGGGCAACTTTCCAGTCCCAGCAAGTTTTATTCACGTCCATAAAAAACAGTAAATACGACCACACAAACAAACAACACATGCACAAGTCCACAACAACAATTATCACAGAAGTCCGCAGAAGTTGTTTTTTAGACAGATTTTGTTTTCAGTCATCGCTTGAGGACAATCTTTTTCGCTGAAAGAGGGAACCAAACATCTTTGGGGACACAACCAACATATCCAGGGCATTTTTTTTGTTATGCCCCGCGGATCAGAGAATAAAGTTTTCCCTTAGGTTTGTCTCGTGGGACAATGGCGTGCCAAGTTTATAAAATCGGATGGTACTAATTCTATTTGTTTCATATGGTTAGTATTTGAGACAGCGATTTGGTGATACATTTGCTGGCTCATTTGATTATCTTCTGGTTTTCGAGTCAAGCCAAAAGTTGACGAATAAAAACCGATCATATTAAAAGAGCATTTTTGTGAGCCATATGTAGTTTCCTTCTTTATTGCTGACAATGCAGTGTATCGGTGTATGCATGGTGGCAGTTACCGAGGATGACATCACATTGTACTATCTATATTGCTGACGCTGCAGTGTATCGGTGTATGCATGGTGGCAGTTACCGAGGATGCCATCACATTGTACTATCTATATTGCTGACACTGCAGTGTGTCGGTGTATGCATGGTGGCAGTTACCGAGGATGACATCACATTGTACTATCTATATTGCTGACACTGCAGTGTGTCGGTGTATGCATGGTGGCAGTTACCGAGGATGACATCACATTGTACTATCTATATTGCTGACGCTGCAGTGTGTCGGTGTATGCATGGTGGCAGTTACCGAGGATGCCATCACATTGTACTATCTATATTGCTGACGCTGCAGTGTGTCGGTGTATGCATGGTGGCAGTTACCGAGGATGCCATCACATTGTACTATCTATATTGCTGACGCTGCAGTGTGTCGGTGTATGCATGGTGGCAGTTACCGAGGATGCCATCACATTGTACTATCTATATTGCTGACGCTGCAGTGTGTCGGTGTATGCATGGTGGCAGTTACCGAGGATGCCATCACATTGTACTATCTATATTGCTGACGCTGCAGTGTGTCGGTGTATGCATGGTGGCAGTTACCGAGGATGCCATCACATTGTACTATCTATATTGCTGACGCTGCAGTGTGTCGGTGTATGCATGGTGGCAGTTACCGAGGATGCCATATCACATTGTACTATCTATATTGCTGACACTGCAGTGTATCGGTGTATGCATGGTGGCAGTCACATTGTACTATCCAGTGACATATATATATGCATGAACACTACGCTTATAACCTGAGAGGGGCAAAAGAAAGTATACCGACTTTGTTGTGTTGATAGATTACGCCTCTTTAACAATCACTTATTCATGAAACAAAAGATATTGGTTCAATGAAGACTGGGGCATGAAATGAATTTGCAACCACATGACCCCTACCATTTGAAGTGTAAATGTGTGCCGAAGAAAAGTAAATTGACTGATTTTCAAAGATAAAAGGTCTAAGATACCCGGAAGCAGTTGTGTATAAAGCGATTGTTGTTTTTTTAATTTGTAAAAGTTTAAAATCAAATTCTATAAAACAAATTAAACCATGCATAGCAGTAGTCTTTGAGTTTTGACTTAGCCCCAGAACAGTTCATTTTTGGTATATAATATCGCTAACTGAGAGGTATCCTTTCTCTGATTACCAGTTTATAGTTATCACAGGACACGTGAAGATCCGGGGTAGAATAGGTCTTCAGCAACCCATGCTTGCCGTAAAAGGCGACGTTTTATATGCTTGCCGTTAGAGGCAACTAACGGGATCGGGTGGTCAGACTCGCTGACTTGGTTGATGCATGTCATCGTATCCTTGACTGTCTGGCCCAGACTCGATTATTTACAGACCGTCGTCATATAGCTGGAATATTGCTGAGTGCGGCGTAAAACAACAAACAAACAAACCAAGTTACCACAGGATAGAGAGACACAGACTGGCACGTATGGTGTCTGTGAAAGAGTGGGTATGCGCACCTCACACCACCTACCCCATCTGGACCGATCAGTACCTCGATCAATGTAGGCTGAAGAAACAGTTCAAAAGTACTAATAGTTATTTCATTTATTAGGTTTTCAGACATACCCCCAAATACCCTTTCATTTTATAGAATCAACTTCAACTTGACTTTATGACACAAAAGGGGGCGTATTTTTAAGGAAGAGATATTTCTTTCAAGGGGATTTAGATCATGTCACCGGCTAGATTTAAGAAGTGCGGGACATTTTATGGATCAATTCAGCGGGCACTCTTAAACGTTGTTACTGGTTAATATAAAATGACATGAATAACCGGTAGATCGAGCTCAATACCTAATGAAGTGATTAGCTCCATACGTAATGAAGTGATTTTAAAACCATTTTATCAGTTTGGGTTATATGTTGAATTCAGGTAACCTAGCTCTAAATTGAAAACACAGCATGCACGTTTGTCTTCTATGAGGCTAATATCACGTGTGTATACGTGGCATAACAACATGCAGGTTTTGTCGTCGTTAATGGAGTTCCCAATAAGCCAATAAAAAACGTTGGCTCGGTCAGGTCCGACCCCTCAGAGGGAATTATGTTGAAAATTAATTATAGCAACGAACTTCGTAAATGCAGTCCATCATAGTTATCGCCTCAGAACTTTAGTTTCCAGCCACCCTTGTACTACCAAATCACTGGTCACGGGGAATCGGGGATGTTGGGAAATAAATGTACTAGAGTCAGCCATTTGACATTTTGTATTGAAATCCATATTTAGCAAATTTTCCATTCAACGGGTTATATATATCTTTTAAAATCAAGTGAAGGTATAACAACAGTTACTGGATGATTTTAGACTTTCGGGAAAAACCGTTTGACGATAAACGAAATAATTACTGTGGAAGTTCGCAAGACAAATGAATTTTCTCAACTATTTCACACTGTGCCAATGAGGAACTCAACAAAACTCATATTTTATGCCCCTGCAACGTAGATCTATTTTCATTAGGATTTGCAAAACATGTGCCCTACATTTTAGACTGGAGCTTGTTTATATCACGTGACATGCAGTTTGATTTCTATTGGCTAGCTCAAACACTGTGGGAAATTCAATGTCGAAGGCCGAAGGTAGGCAATCGAAAAGACTACAACATATGATCAAAAATAGTACTTTCAGAAAATTATTCGTGTATTTAGTTAATTATGACTTCGTGGTAAACTGCTTTGGGCTTTTGGTATGATAGAACTGTACTACGTTGCAATTAGGCCTATAACTTATTAATATTTGCTCACGACAATCGTAGCCTTGATCATTTTCAAACATTGTTTCACTGTTGGTGGTTTTAGTGACAGAGTTGAATGAATTTTGTATATGTTCAATATCATAACAACGGAGTGATGATTATTTTAAAGATTTTAAAGATGTAACGTTCCACTGATCACTAATTGCTGCACAAATATAGATGCAAAATGATTTGGCAGTGTCGTTTGGACACTATGCGGCTATTTCAAAGGGAAGTAACCAGCTGGTAAGACTAGGCCTATCTAGAAAGTACAAAAAGTGTAAGACCCTACTAGTTGCGATCGATCACTGTATTATCAGCTGCTTTGTTGGCTACCATCAGATTTATTCCTGTTTTAGATCTTTTGTTGACATGAGTGAAGTGTATTTTGTAATGAATATTATATGATGTGAAAGATGACGTTTGCTCCTCTTTTCAGGTTTGGGTCAAAATGTCATCAACAAAAAATAAAAGTGCTAGAGCAATGAAAACAGCTCAGAAATCTGACAAGGAAAATTGCCAACCCATCAGTCGAAAGAAAAGGTAGGCCTAGTGGTTGTTTTTATGTTTTGGAATGTCCTGAGGTTTTCTTTTACCTCCACCTTCGTAGGTGTCATAGTCATCATGGTCATAGAGATAATCATGCACATGTGGAGACACACACATGAAATAATTAGCAGTGCTTCATGGGTTTGTATGCACTGCTACTCCATCACCCACAATACATGGTTGCTGTACGGTGTCATGGTGATGTGTCTATTTTTAGTCCGCCAATGACATCATGTCATGTGCAACTCACGGATGTCAAATGAGGCCTACTCCGTCCCTGAATTTTGTGGAAACCCTATCACTGCCTGACATGGAACTCATGTGTAGAGCATGTTGCACATGGTGTACTCATTTGTTTCACACTCGCAGGAACCCAACCATCATATCAGCCCAATGTTTTCATGGGTGATAGAGGAACACACATGTATACCTATACATATCCGTGAAGTAATGACATGAAACAAAGCTAACTCATACAAAGTAATAATTGATAAATTATAAGATATCGATTATGTCCTTCTTTTGGTCTTTTATGTGGAATCTTATTTACAAGTCTATCTTGGTGAAATAAGGCATGTTCAATGTTCAAACATAAGCAAGCCATTCAAAGGGTTCTCGTCATAACCCTAATACTAAAACTAAATGTTACATATTTACAGTACCCACAGGTTCAGCTACAACCATTACTGTAGCAGCAGAGCCAAATACCCCCTTAACTTCTAATGACTCATGAAGGTTCGGGGTACAACAGGTCTTCAGTGGGGCTGTAACGATTCACCGATACCTACTTTATTATTGATACTTTTGTTTGTGAGATTGACTATAACTAGAACAGGAACCAATAAAGTTACTTCCCGTAATGGCTGAAGTAGCATATTGCCACATGTAAGCATGGAAGAATGTGGAACCTGAGGACGCGCCGACTGTTACATTTAATAACCATCCCTTCATTTAAAACTGTTTTGTTCTTGTAGTTTTCTTTGTAAAAGTTTTTCAGATAACAATAAATAATCGATGAAGAAAGAGGTTTCAGAACTGTATGTCAGTGGTTTCATAATTTCGTACTATTTGATGTGTATCGTGATACCAGTAGTATCGTCAGTCTGTATTGTGATATCAGCTGTAGTCTTCAGCAATCCATGCTTGCCGTAAAAGGTGACTATGCTTGTCGTAAGAGGCCACTAACAGGGTCGGATGGTGAGGGTCACTGACTTGTTTGATGCATTTCATCGTATCTCAATTGCGTGGATTGATGCTCATGGTGTCAATCACTGGATTACAGACTGTCGTCATATAGCTGGAATATTGCTGATACGGCTAAAAATGACAAACAAACTGAACTTCTTACACTACATTTATTCGTATCCCAGAGAATTTAGGTTTTGATGTTTGATGGCTCATTATAACTAGGGCTGTGACTGTAACTCTGGAACTTGAGTATGGTGGGTACTGAATAGGACCTGGATACCCACAGGTCTACCCGGATCCGTGCACATGATATAGAGTTGAATGACAAAAAATATCTTTGGTTACACTACAAGTCACTAATGTTTGCATTTCTTTCCGACTATGCACACATTCCTTCTGACTTTCATATGTTTATAAAAGATAAATTTCAGTCAACTCCAGTGTATGCATGACCAGATTGTTATATATGTGTGTCTAAATACTTTTTACCATGGCTCCAGTCAAACAATTCCCAATCTGACAATTTGTACCCAAGTCTTGCACCTACAATGCTTACCTGGGTAGGGTCAGGTAATGGGTTGGGTACCTGGCTCATAAATTTGGTCTTACCGGCCCCAGTTAAAACCAATGATTGATCAGTACTGTTATTAGTTAAATATGTCATTATTGAGGACAGATGTATTTTCTTAATATGTTCAATTCATTTCTTCAGCAAACTTCCTTTACCAGTTGAAGATGTTACTTTGAGGAAGATGAAGACTCGTGCCAAACCGGCTCCCAACTTCAATAAGTTGCATTCTCAGTGGACTCACAAGTTGCAGATTGGGAAAGCTTGTCAGAAGAAGCCATGTACTGTGGTAGGTCTAAGCTGTTAGGATGTGTCATGATTAGGGACATATCTCGATATAAGATTCAAGATGCATGATACCTGTTAGAGAACTCATGTACCATCTGTACAACCCAATCTTTAGTTGAATTTTGGAATTCATTTTCATCCCAGTGTACATGTCCTCATATTTTATTATAGTGTCATGGCTTCAAAACACAATAGGAGCGTTCACTCGTCACGCTGAATACCCGGGTTCGATTCCCGACATGGGTACAATGTGTGAAGCCCATTTCTGGTGTCCCCCGCCTCGATATTGCTGGAATATTGCTAAAAGCGGCGTAAAACCATATTCACTCACTCAAAACACAATATTTGTGTCATGGCATGAAGTTTTGAAATACCTTAGCTGAAATTGTAATGTTGTGCCCATTATTGATAGCTGAGGATCATAAGCGAATTGCCCGTGCCCTGCCTTATTTCCGGTGCAAAACCAATCAGTAAATCAGGCCTTGTAGTGACATTTTATGAATTGATTTTGATCACTGACATGTCATTCTCAAATGTTTGTAAATGCAGTCTCAAGAATTCAACTTGACAAGGCCAGGATCAAAGGCCCAGGTTAAAGTTGAGGAGGTGACTGCGGTGAAAGGCCTTGATGTTCAAGCAGGAGACCGACAGTGTTTCACACCAGATGCCAAGTCAGCAAAGGACCTGGAACTAAACAGAGAGCTGTCTCCTTCTCAGCAGTCAGGCCGGGCAACAATTGCTACATCCAAGTATGTACCACAGACATTTTGTGGTAAAACATATTCAATGGCAGTTTGGAAACCTCAGTTGCTTAGGAGGAAAACAACCTATTTTTTAACTTATCCTGCATTACTCCTTAATGCATATTGTAGTGGCCCGGACCCTAACTTCTGATAAACCTTGACGTCTGGATGTAACTAAGAGTCAAAACACTTCTTTTCAATGAATAATTTGTTTTTATTCATGTGGGTATAACAATGCCTTATATAGAGAACACAATGCTTCAAAATAAGTAGATCCCTCTGAGCTTTAAAGTTTATTTGTAAGGACCAGTGTCAGGGCAAAATAATTATTGCCTGTAACTATAATGGTAATTTACTGCTATATATATAGATGGCTTCTTTATCTGAATAACTTTACAGTTACTAAGATAGCCATTTGTGTCTGTTTTCAAAAATGCACTCTGATATAGAAATGAATTATGTAAGGACAAGGGGAACTGTGGGGCTGAATTATCTGCCCTTGGATTGAAACTGACCAAAGTCAGAATGACCCGGTATGAGTATTTATACCAATCAATTAATTACATCTAACTGATTCACTAATTGCCTTCCAATATCACAAGATGAACAATTACGTCCTGCTACATCAAAGCTACGTCCATGCTGCCTGCCACGAGGACGTAATAACAAGCAACATCGAATGGTTGTTTGTGTATGCATTTGTGTATGTGTATGTGTTTGTGTTTGTGTTTGTGTTTGTGTTTGTGTTTGTGTTTGTTTATGTTATGTGTTTGTGTTTGTGTTTGTGTATGTGTTTGTGTATGTGTCTGTATGTATGTGTTTGTGTATGTGTATGTGTTTGTGTTTGTGTTTGTGTTTGTTTATGTTATGTGTTTGTGTATGTGTATGTGTTTGTGTTTGTGTTTGTGTTTGTTTATGTTATGTGTATGTGTATGTGTTTGTATTTGTGTATGTGTATGTGTATGTGTTTGTGTTTGTGTTTGTGTTTTGTGTTTGTATTTGTTTATGTGTTTGTATATGTGTTTGTGTATGTGTTTGTGTATGTGTATGTGTATGTATATGTGTATGTGTTTGTGTTTGTGTTTGTGTATGTGTATGTGTATGTGTATGTGTTTGTGTTTGTGTTTGTGTATGTGTTTGTGTATGTGTATGTGTTTGTGTTTGTGTATGTGTTTGTGTACCGTATATCGCTGTGTATAAGGCGAGTTTTTCGTACCTAAAATGAGGGGGCTAAGAAGGGGGGTCGTCTTATACACGGAGTCGAAGATCTCACATTTTTTTCCACTGGCGATGTCAACCGGCGTCCGATAGCCAGCCCAGCATTTGACAATAAAACTTCGCATTTCGTCCTAAATAACTGTTCAAATAACTATTTCCATACATAAACATGATTTGTATCTCTTTTCCTTGAATAAAGTTTAATAATTTCTGCAAATAAAGTTGAAATGACCCTCTCCTCGATGCAGATTGTCAAACCAGCTGACACGGTAAAACAATCAACATCCGTGAGTAGAGAGCCGGAAGTACCGGTAATCATTTGCATATTGCACATGTGACCTAACATGTGAAAACCGGTGAAGCTGAAATCAATTCCCGCTGTTTTTACAGTTGTATTAACAAGTGTTGGAGACGGTGTGTACAAGTGATTGTGGAATAAAAACGCTGAATGTGAAGCAAACATAAGCCTAGTTAGTTACAACATAGTTAATTGGCGATTAAATTACTCACCATTGTCTCTTATATGTTATTACTTCATAAATGAATTTTATTTTACGGGCACCAATTTGGTGTCGTACCGTGTAAACACAAAATGGCGACGTGTGCCGGAGTTACACACGCGACCTATCATTGTAGAAAAAAAAACAACGCAAGATAAACATATTTTTATTGCATATATAAGGTTTGTGTGCGCACTTGTGATGTGTGCGAAATACGCATCAGTCGGAAAGCGCACATTCAATCTCCAAAGTAACTAACTAACTAATTTGTGAAATACGCTACAGTCGGCAAGAGCGCGTTAAATCTTCTACCGGTATATCAGTCAGACTTGTGATGTGTTTCATTCCAGGTCGCCTTATACACGGAGTATAGGATTTTGGGTTGATTTTTAAGGCGTGTACAGGGGGGTCGTCTTATACGTGGGGTCGCCTTATACACAGCGATATACGGTGTTTGTGTTTGTGTATGTGTTTGTTTGTGTTTGTGTTTGTGTATGTGTTTGTGTATGTGTCTGTATGTATGTGTTTGTGTATGTGTATGTGTTTGTGTATGTGTTTGTATGTGTTTGTATGTGTTTGTATGTGTTTGTGTATGTGTCTGTATGTGTGTGTATGTGTATGTGTTTGTGTATGTGTATGTGTTTGTGTTTGTGTTTGTGTCTGTATGTATGTGTTTGTGTATGTGTATATGTTTGTGTATGTGTATGTGTACGTGTACGTGTACGTGTACGTGTTTGTGTTTGTGTGTGTGTATGTGTATGTGTATGTGATTGTGTTTGTGTTTGTGTATGTGTATGTGTTTGTGTTTGTGTTTGTGTCTGTATGTATGTGTTTGTGTATGTGTATGTGTATGTGTTTGTGTATGTGTATGTGTATGTGTTTGTGTTTGTGTTTGTGTCTGTATGTATGTGTATGTGTATATGTATGTGTTTGTGTATGTGTATGTGTATGTGTTTGTGTTTGTGTATGTGTATGTGTATGTGTATGTGTTTGTGTATGTGTTTGTGTATGTGTCTGTATGTATGTGTCTGTATGTATGTGTATGTAGTATATGTATGTGTTTGTGTATGTGTATGTGTTTGTGTATGTGTATGTGTATGTGTTTGTGTATGTGTATGTGTATGTGTTTGTGTTTGTGTTTGTGTATGTGTTTGTGTATGTGTCTGTATGTATGTGTATGTGTTTGTGTATGTGTATGTGTTTGTGTTTGTGTATGTGTATGTGTTTGTGTTTGTGTATGTGTCTGTATGTATGTGTATGTAGTATATGTATGTGTTTGTGTTTGTGTATGTGTTTGTGTATGTGTATGTGTTTGTGTATGTGTATGTGTATGTGTTTGTGTTTGTGTATGTGTTTGTGTATGTGTTTGTGTTTGTGTTTGTGTATGTGTCTGTATGTATGTGTATGTAGTATGTGTTTGTGTTTGTGTTTGTGTATGTGTCTGTATGTATGTGTATGTAGTATATGTATGTAGTATATGTATGTGTTTGTGTTTGTGTATGTGTTTGTGTTTGTGTATGTGTCTGTATGTATGTGTATGTAGTATATGTAGTATATGTATGTGTTTGTGTTTGTGTATGTGTTTGTGTATGTGTATGTGTTTGTGTTTGTGTTTGTGTATGTGTTTGTGTATGTGTTTGTGTATGTGTATGTGTTTGTGTATGTGTATGTGTATGTGTTTGTGTTTGTGTATGTGTTTGTGTATGTGTATGTGTTTGTGTATGTGTCTGTATGTATGTGTTTGTGTATGTGTTTGTGTATGTGTTTGTGTATGTGTATGTGTTTGTGTATGTGTATGTGTTTGTGTATGTGTTTGTGTATGTGTATGTGTATGTGTTTGTGTTTGTGTATGTGTTTGTGTTTGTGTTTGTGTTTGTGTATGTGTCTGTATGTATGTGTTTGTGTATGTGTTTGTGTATGTGTTTGTGTATGTGTATGTGTATGTGTATGTGTTTGTGTATGTGTTTGTGTTTGTGTATGTGTTTGTGTTTGTGTATGTGTATGTGTTTGTGTATGTGTTTGTGTTTGTGTTTGTGTTTGTGTATGTATGTATGTGTTTGTGTATGTGTATGTGTTTGTGTATGTGTATGTGTTTGTGTTTGTGTATGTGTTTGTGTATGTGTATGTGTCTGTATGTATGTGTTTGTGTATGTGTTTGTGTATGTGTTTGTGTATGTGTATGTGTTTGTGTTTGTGTATGTGTTTGTGTATGTGTATGTGTTTGTGTATGTGTTTGTGTATGTGTTTGTGTATGTGTCTGTATGTATGTGTTTGTGTATGTGTTTGTGTATGTGTTTGTGTATGTGTATGTGTTTGTATGTATGTGTTTGTGTATGTGTTTGTGTATGTGTATGTGTCTGTATGTATGTGTTTGTGTATGTGTTTGTGTATGTGTATGTGTTTGTGTATGTGTTTGTGTTTGTGTATGTGTTTGTGTATGTGTATGTGTATGTGTTTGTGTTTGTGTTTGTGTATGTGTTTGTGTTTGTGTTTGTGTATGTGTCTGTATGTATGTGTTTGTGTATGTGTATGTGTATGTGTTTGTGTTTGTGTATGTGTATGTGTTTGTGTATGTGTCTGTATGTATGTGTTTGTGTATGTGTCTGCATGTGTGTGTTTGTGTGTGTTTGTGTATGTGTTTGTGTTTGTGTATGTGTTTGTGTTTGTGTATGTGTCTGTATGTGTGTGTTTGTGTATGTGTTTGTGTATGTGTCTGTATGTATGTGTTTGTGTATGTGTATGTGTATGTGTTTGTGTATGTGTTTGTGTAGATGTATGCAGTAGTAGACACCGTTTGTAATATTCAACCAGTTGACAACTCAGTTTGGATAAGTGGTTATGTAAAATGACTACCTTTTGAGAGAAAACTGCCAGTCTCTCCATATGCACTAGTCCTCTGATACAGTGGCCATGTCTAATCCTGTATTTTGTATCACTTCAAGATTGACAACAAATACGGAGAGAGGGTTTCTAAGAGAGTCTCGACTTGATCACCCCTTGGACAGACACCGACCTCCTGCCAAAAGGAGTAAACCCAATGCCATCTTGTCTCTTGCTGAGCAACAGAAGCAAGCAGGTGAATCAAATTGTTGTTCTGTATCTTCATGGTTGTATTGATTTGGCTGCAACACTAAAAGTACACTCATCAAAACTGTATCTTTCGTGAAATAGGGGATCTCTTGAGGCATGGTGAGATGGTTTATTGTTATGAAGTAATGACATTCAAGTGCTGATCTTATTCATCAATCCAAATTGATACTTTCATCAATTGCACGATAAGTATGACTTACCTTTATTAATCATGAATGTTGTAAGAAATTAATGTCTAATGACAGCCCCTTGTTTGGATCAGCACTGAGTTTGGCTGTTATTCAAGGCTAAAAGCTACTAATTAATTATTTGGTAAGATTTAGTTATGTCCAGATAAGATTTTATTGTCATACATGGTGCATTACTATATACAGAAAGCACCATACCTCCCAAAATGTTCAGTAAACATGACAAATAATACCAAATGCATTTTTTTAGAATTCTTTCAATTCAGGAGAAAGAATGAATGTGTCTCACCACACATATCAAAACCAATTTTGTGCATAATTATCACAAGGGAATATATATCCACCACTTGCAATTTCTTTATGTCTGATTACTTATTTCAGGGAATTAATATGGTAGCATATACACATGATATAAGATAGCTATATGTTAAAGAACGAAGGGTTTATTTCACACAAAACATATTGTTTTATCATATCATAATTTCTAGATAACTGAACATACGCCCTGCAATTCGATGTCGCAGCTGGAAAATGCAGATAAACTCAATGGGTGAACGATCGCATCCCAAAGTGTGTGAGATATGCAATCTGTGATTACGGCCTTGAAAATCAAATAGACTCGTCTGACATTGCCAAGATCTCATTGTATTCAGGGAGTCATCCCCTGCGGATAAATATTTTTCAAGCTGTAAATTATGATGATATCTCACATAATAAGAAATGAATGACTCATGGTCGTTGTTCATGGTACAATAAAACACTACAGTTAGAATTCACCCCTCTGTGCTGAGCTCTTTATGATTTATTCTCCCTGCAGTGTTATGTAGTATGATAAACAACTCCCCCTCGTCATTTATGTCTTTAATATGTACATGGCATGAACAGATACAACAATGATCAATTATCTTTTTTCAGATCTGCCTTTCAAGACTGACAAGTCAGCTCTCAGTAGCATCTTGACCAATTCTGGAATAGATAATCGTCCATCTGTGTTCACTCCAAATAAGCAGGTACTTTGATTTAATCCAAAAGGCATATCAATGATGGGTTAGACCGCTGTTTGTCAGTCCAGAGACTAGTGGATGCATATCGCTATAAAAGTGCAATAATTGTTAACGCAATATGAACCCCATTTATCATTTTTGATAGAAAACATAGAAAACGTGCATGATGAATCAACACTATTTGTTCTGTGGCTGTCTCAATTTAGCAAAATACCTCCCCATCTTTGTTGTGATGCATATGAATGGATTAACAAGATTTCCCAATGTCTCCACACACCATACACCAAATCTATCTTGTACGTTGGTGGATATATCACTTACGTATATTGGAGATTGGGTACCATAAGTTTTATCCACTTTTCTATTAAAATCCATTAATGAAGCATTTGATCATGCCCAGGAACATGGTTAGTTACCTCCCTTTGATCATGGAGGCGTGTATGTTTCATAGCCCCAGGCTTCATTCCCCTTGACTCTGTACCGGTATGTCTCAAGTTACCTCGGGTTGTATAAGACTTTTGAATGGCTAATGCAGTAAGTGTATTTGTAACCAAATAAACAGTTGTGTACAATCAACCTGAGAAAGAACCTCCCTACAAAATGTATTCCTTGATGAGTAAAATACTGGAATACAGTATTTGACTACCAATGGACTTGGAAAATTTAAGGATTTTTAATTTAATTTTTTTTAAATGGAAATAAAAACGAATTGTGTGGCGAACTTTATGATGAGAACCAAGACTATTATTTTTTTTAGCCTTAAGACTTTCTGATTTAAAGGTCAACTTGCAGAAAGCATGGTGTTGTGTTACATATTGAAAGAACAATTAATCGATCGTTAATTGTTTTTGATGGGGTATTGAAATTATGAAAAATAATATTTTTTAACTTTAATCCCTCCACAACAGTGTGCAATTTCCTTCTTGCTTCAATTATATAACAGTGTAGAACATTGTGAAAACAACAATCACCGGAACACACCCTCCGACCACCTCGCTCCTAGCATGCTACTACTCATCACTTTTTCCTTCATCGCCAATAGTGAAGGGACATGTTTGCTTCCTCTCCACATTTATGTTTTGATCTATTTGACTCTCCTTATGTACATTCATCTTAATAAATAATATCACCTCTTACCTTACGCTCACATTCTTTCCCCGCCATTGTTAACAAAACTCATGGCAAGTAAAAGCTATGTTTTGGTGTCCGTTTCTCGCGTTTTTAATACCTCCTTTGTTTTAACGTGAACACCTTGCCTCCTGTCGTCTGCTGCTGATTGCCCATTGGCAAGCCCTCCCTCGCATCCGATCGTGTCAGTCGATCTGGAGCTAACCATTGCATGGAACAAAAGACATTTCTCCACGCGCCTCACCAGAAACCATATACACAGGCACAGCTTCAGGGTTATCCGCCTTGGATGTTAGGTTATCACCCTGCTTATCTACAGCCATTCCAGGTGCCCTCCACCTGGCCTAACCCATTTTAGGGTTTAGAGTTTCAAGCAGCCATATTGGCCATTTGTTGTGGCAGACGATATTGCAGGAAAACTCGCCTCATGCTAGCGATGGACAATGCCTCCTGGACCTCACGTTCACATTCTATCGTCTCATAGACGAAATCCCGTTAGAGGTGAGGGCTCATCATATTCTGGGTGTTTCCAACATTCTCACCGACTCCCTATCTTGCTCCATCCAGTCAGTCCGCCCCCCACAGAGTGGCAGTTAGACCCGGACGATACAAGACGATTTCCCAGACCTTCGCCACACATTACAAGCACCAGCTTCAGATGTTTGTATAACCAATACCAGAAGCTCTGGCTTGAGATCACACGCACTCACCATTGAGTGGAACAGCCTACACGCGTGTGCGTTTCCACCTCTGGCGCTCTCGAGAAACTGGCATCCACAGGGAACATCCAGATTGTTTTGGTCAAGCCTCTAAGCTTGTCAAACAAGGAGGCAATGGTTGGTCAGGCTGGGTGACTTGGTTGACTGAGTGTCACCATACCCTGACAGATTCACAATTTTACCCACTCATATATATGGTCCAGATTTGATTATTAACAGGCTGCCTTGATATAACTGGAATATTACTAACTGTGGTTTTAAACATCAAACAAACTAATTTTTACAATTCAAATTTGCACTGACAAAACATGCTTCAAAGTAAGAAGTACAGAGTGCCTTTATTCACTGTGTCAGCATGTTATATTCTTCCATTCGTGTTATGAGAGTCTGTATTTTGGACATGATGCCTTTAATTGCTGGACAGTTGGATCCACTAGTGTTGCTCTTCTTGCTGTGGTCTCATTATTGGTAATTCTGTCATTTTCTTGTGCTCTTCAGTGTCCGAGATTATCCATCTACTATCAGGCTGAAAACAGGGTCTCCCTGTTTGACAACTGTATCAAGAAACGTGAGTAAAATACACTAAATCATTATAGTCATAATGTTATGATGTTTATGTTGCTATGGTTCCCTTTATCAGTGTCAGTGCAGCTTTCAGTGAAATATTGATGCCATTCTCAAAACCAAGATCTGTTGTCAAATTCACTTTGGAAACTATTTTTGACAAGCGAAATCACACCCAGTCTGCAAATCTATTTACTCACATTCTCAGTGACCAGTTGGTAACCAGGGATGTAGATTTTGTATATTTACCGGTACCATGCAGGGATAAGAAATTCCATGTATTAGAGTGCTTTTCATAAGGGCATGAATCCAGAATCGTAACTGCATGATTATAAAATGTTCCTGGTGCCTGAATGAAACACTTAGAAAACATTGTTTAGTTTTATGCATACCTTGTGACTGTGGCTAGATGTATAACGTAGTGTTGGTGGGGTAGGCTTTTGTAAAGGCATTAGCTTTTCAAGCTAAAGATCCGGGTTTGATTCACCACAAGGGTACAATGTGTGCCCCCTTTTTCTGGATAATATAAATGAAGTACAAACTGGCTACAGACAAACTCATTTTTTGTCTGTAGCCAGTTTGTTCTTTACTGCATCATTTGTGACATGATGACCACCTCAAGAGAAAAATCCAGTATTAACAAACCTAATTCACTCAAGCAGCATTTAATGATATTCAGTTGCTTATGTGAAGCACCTTTTACAATATGCCCTTGTCATTTGTTTTTATGATATTGTATGAGTCATAATTATTGAGAATTGAAAAATCTTTAAAATTGTAAATTTGAAACCCCCCCCCCCCCCAAAATAAAACGTATTTTAAGTGAGCACAAACCTTCTTTAATCAGATCACAGTAACATCAGTATTTTATCAGACCACCATTTGCTTCCAAACACAGTTTTATTCGATTGGGCAAACTTCCTATGAGAGAGGTTAGAGTCTTGTGGGTGAGAGAGTCACAATATCGCACCACCTCACGCTTCATGTCATCAACTTTGAGTCCCCACACATTTTCTTTAGGATTTAAGTCCGGGCTGTAGCTAGGCCAAAACGGTCACATTGTTGTGCACAAACCACTGCCGGGCATGTCTTGTGGTGTGTTTGGGGTCATTATCCTGTTGCAAAATCCGAGTATTTCCATAACAAAACATCTGCATTTGGGATCAGGTGAGCTTCCAAAATGTCTGTATACCTTTCACTGGTTAAATTACCCTCAAAGACACACATGGGCGTCGTTCCAAGTGAAGATATCCCTCCCCAAACATGAAACTTCGGACTGTACTTTGGTCTCTGGTACAATGGAACGGAATGACATTTTGTCCACATTTTAACATTGTTAGGATACACCCATACAGAGCTCTCATCTGTGAAAATAACACTGTTCCAGTCAAAGTTTTCATTGGCCAAACACCACTCTACATGTCTATCCATGTGTTCTTGTTTCAAGAGCGGAGAGGCAATTCCTTTCTTTTTTTCCCATCCAAGTTCAATCAAACTGTAGATTCTTACTGTAGATTTGGATACATTTACTGTCCCTCTATTTACCATTTCATGTTGGATATTTGAGATACTCGCCCTTCTGTTTTTAGAAGCCAAAATACCCAGTCTCACACAATCACCAAACACCAGTTTTCGAGGTCTCCCCGCTCTTTTTCTGTGCTCAATTCCTGAACCATTCTCAATATTCTTCTTAACTCTATACACTGTAGAAAGAGGAGTATCTGTGCTCTTTGCTAATGTAGCAGCATCAGTGATGCCTTCATCTTGGAGCTGTAGAATCAACCTTCTTTTCTCCTCTGCACTCATTTCTGACGTATATCAGGAAAAGTCGTCTGCTCCATAATCAAGGGAGATAACTCTAATTCGCAACTTCTAAAATTGAAGAAGAGTTGCTTCCCTTTGACCATACCTCAATTTTAACACTTGTCAATATTGATATTTTATGTATGCTTCCTTGAATATGACATTAAAATTCTCAATAATTTTGAACCAGACTATATAGCATGAGACAGAACAGAAAACATCTTTAAAAATAATCATTAACATAGAAACATCTTCTGGCAGTTTCATACCCCATGTAATTGAGGGTGTTTGTCCTCCTGCAAGATAATCGCTTGCATGTTTCAGGATTGATGACCATTCCCAATGATGTTGAGAAGGTGATGGAGACTGACAGAATCTGCATTGGGGAATCCCCCTATGTGAAGGGAGCTAGAGTCAAGCCTGTGCGAAACTCTGTGTATCCTGAGTATGTCCGGAGAACCTTCCTCACTCCCTCCACCCCCAAGGCAGACATTAACAGTCCCATCTCAGCAGTCCCAGCCAGCACGGTCAGTAGACAGGTCCCCCTTGGCGTCGTAGAGTGCAATATGTGTCAAAAGTGCCTTTTCATGTTTACATGTCTACGACCTGCATTACTATGGTATTTCTTCTATTCTTGTCTGACATGTCATGCTATAAGTGAAATACTGATGCTGATTCTATTGCTGATGTAAAATAACCTCTGTATCATACTGAAACCCAGTGTTCAAAATTAAGGGGGAATCTTTGACTTTCATGCTTTATTTTGATTACTGGAAACCTGTGTCGTTTCCTTTGTTTGGTTTGTTTGTTGTTTTACGCTGCACACGGCAATATTCCAGCTATATGATGGCGGTCTGTACATAATCGTGTCCGGACGAGACAATCCAGTGATTGACATTATGAGCATCAATCCATGCGATTGGGATCGATGACATGCTTCAACCAAGTCAGCGAGTGACCACCCGATCCAGTTAGTCGCCTCTTACGACAAGCATAGTCGCCTTTTTACAGCAAGCATGGGTTGCTGAAGACCTATTCTACCCCAGATCTTTACGGGTCGTGTAGTTTCCTGATGCATTTTCAATTTGTAGATATTGTTAAATATCATTTCATCTTTGCAGGCTCGACGAGTACCAAATCCAAATTATAAAGCACTACAAGGATCTGTTAATGTAAGTGTTTTAGACTCTGTGATGCTCCATTTAATTCAAAACCTATTCTTCTCCAGTTGTTTAAGAGTTACAGAGCATTTACTATTCATAAAGGTATTTCTATTTTGATAATGATAAAAAGATGACACTGTAGAGGATATAATCAAATTCCAAGCAAAGGAAACAGTGATAAACAAATGATGATATTGATATGGCAATAACTAAAGGTGTATCTATTGTGTTCCAGAGAATTAGAAAAACCCTCAGATGGGGAGACATACTGGCAAGTCCAGACTGCACCCTTAAAGCAGATAATCAGAAGGTAGGTCAAAACTGATTTTTGTAGGCTGTGAGCCTGTGGCAATAAAGTTATTGTGGTTTTGGAGATGTAATCTGAACGCTCATTGGTCTAAACACTTTGAGGTTTCCCTCTTGCTGAAACCAGGCCCAGGGGTTTACTTGCCCAAGGACAAGTGAATAGGATGGATTCCTTGCCCGGATTGAAGTTCTAGTTGCCCGAAGCGTTCCGTTGAATAAAGTATAAAAACATTGATAGCATGACAGGTACACTTGCAACTGGTAGCCCATTCTTTCAAGGCTGTTTAAGGGTTGAGTTCATTCAGACATTTTATTGATTGGAAGAATGCTGTTGAGATTTGCCTGGCTGAGTACAGTGATTTTGGATGCCTTCACAATTTACATATCAGAATACAATCTCTCTCAAGTGGCATATTGAATGAAATGTGAAGTTTGTCATAAATATTTCTAAACATGACTTACAATTTCTCTTGTATATCCTGTTACATTCTAGGCATTTTTAAGTATGCGGGATTATGATTATCACGTAATTATCTCATGAAAAAGCTGGAATTATAGGAAACAGCTGTTCACACCTTAAGTAACCATTTTTGTCCTAGGAACAACTGTCTTTTTTATTTTAGTTGCTGTTTTTACTATATTTATTTGAAATAAAAATGATCACAATTGCTGCACTTTGGTATATCGCTGGTTAGTTTTTGCATATGGAATAGTTGGGCGTGTCATCATTTGTGATCAACCATTTGTGATCACACCTGGCTCCCTGTCCTGCCAGTATCAACCATCCTTGACAGTATGGTGTCTACATCCGAAAGTTCTTCTAGGGGACTTACCACTGCCCAGAGATTGACCTATTCACCACCAGGTTAAACACACAACGCCCCAGATACGTCTCTCCGATTCCGGATCAAGAGGCTTGGGAGTACGGCGCTTTGGCCATATCGTGGGAGAATCTCAATGCTTACGCCTTTCCACCAACAGCGCTTCTACCACAGGTCATTCAGAAGGTGGTTGCCACAACTCAGCTATGCCTGATTGCGAAGAGATCCTCTCCTTTAATCTCACCCCAGCCTACTCCATCCATCCCTGGACATCCTACATCTATGCGTTTGGCTCATCTCCAGAAGTGCTTAGTCGCAAGAGGGTACTCGAGGCGAGTAGCAAAGAAAACTAATGAGGCTCATCGTACTTTGACCAAAACCTTGTACGACCATAAATGGAAAGCCTTCGAGGGATACTGCCGCGGCCTATACCTCTCCTGCAACTGGCTTCTCCACAGCAAGTTGCGGAATATCTTCATTGCTACCACAACAGGCGTGAAGATCGCTTTAGTCCCAAAACTTCAAGCTCTTCTCCGCACCTAAAAACTCGAGAAACCAGTTGTCCAGATTTCATCCACCCATATGGGATTTAAATCTGATCCTTCGACACTTGACGTCAGCATTATATGAGCCTCTCGAAGAAAAGGACTTCGAGCAGATCACTCTCAAAACAGTCTTCCTTCTAGCTTTTGCTACTGATGAGATGGTCAGCAAGATACATGCCTGGGATGTTAATAGGATTTGATTTCAGAGGCACAGCCATGGAAAGGTCCATTTGGGTCTGTGATGGGACTTCATCGCAAAGAACCAACTCCCTGGTCAACCCGACAGGCTATTCACAATCCCGTCTTTCGGGGCAGTCGGGTAGCCTAGTGGTTGAAGCGTTCACTCGTCGAGCCAAAGACCTGGTTTCAAATCCTGACATGGGTACAATGTGTGAAGCCCACTTCTGGTGTTCCCGCCGTGATATTGCTGGAATATTGCAAAAAGCGGCGTAAAACCATGCTCACTCACTCACTCACTCCCGTCTTTGGCCTCTATTCTACATCCCGAGGATCGTGAGGTCATCTTGGTATGTCCAGTCAGAGCCTTACACATCTACCTGCAGGCATTTCGACGATCCCGGAAGAGCTTGTTAATCCACATCTCCCAGATGGTTACCTCAGAGTTTTCCTGTACAGCAGCCTCCTTTTGGTTACAATGTACAATCCTCTGTGCCTACAACTTTGCGGGATTGACTCCACCTCAGTCATCAAATTCTCATGAGACTCCACAATGGCTCTGCATAGTAATTGCTCCCTCGGCACTATCATGGAAGGATGTTTCTGGAAGTCACAACTTACGAGATGTCTCCGTAACTGATGTCCAAGGGCGTCACCACTTCAGTCAGCTAGTCCTGACTCAACAATTAACGACAGCCCATCAACACAGCTTCGACAAAGCGTAAAATGAGATGCCAAGCAAAAGAGGCCTACGTCATTAGAGTGTTTGGGTGAGTTTGCTTGTAGAGCTAATTGACCCCTTCTGGGTTGGTTCCAAGTCGTGGTTGGATAGGTTGCCCTACTTCAAAACCACACGGTCGTCATAGTACGATATCCTCTGCGAAAACACACAACGCATGTTATACCCAATGGCATGACGTTGTGTCACAGTGGCGTAAAGGGGTGTTCTCACTTAAGTGCAGTGATCCACCCATAAAATCACGAGTCATTGTCTTCGGACACGAATGTGTGACAATCTTAGGATTGAAGCATGTTTAGCCACAGTTTCCTCATATTTATCTCACGGTTATAAGACAAATACAAGGTGGGGTAATCTCCAACCATGGGATAAATGCCTAGAGTGAGATGGATAAGTTTAAACATTTGTAAATTTTATAGTAAATTGTATATTTATAACACTTATCCTATCTCACACGATCTATGCCCGCTCATCCATTCCCGCATCACAATTACTCAATCTGTCAGCTTCAAGAAAGACAATGATGAGGCAGAGAGTGTCAGGTGGTCAACACAGGTACGGCAAGCTGCACGAGATCCAGGTGCAAGACCTGATTGACACGGTTGTTGCCAAAGTGATGCAAGGGATGTTTGGGCGAATGAAGCTTTGAAGCAGGAAACTTTGTTGTGGGACGTTTCCACACAAGGATCGGAAGAAGAAGGATGAGATAGGATAAGTATTTTGAATATACAATTTACTGTAAATTTACAGTTTTGCTTGCCTGAATTGAAAATTCACTTGCCTTGCATGTCAAGCAATGGGATTTTTTAACCCCTGAGGCTGTGGCTTGATTCTTTGATCGAATACACTGCAAAGTGGCCATATATATTTTCATGGATGAGGGAGGAACATTGTGTATGCAAACCCTTGAATTACTGAGGATGATGTTTACTGTACAGGTTATATGCAAAACTAGGTTTGATTCCCCACATGAACACAGTGCATGAGCATATGTTAGTGTCCACCTGCTGGAACACTGCTGAAAGTGATGTACAACCATAGTCCATACTTCCTCACATGAAGAACTTCTGTACATCCATCTTCACATCCATACTGTCTCACACGAATATAAGGAGTGTTAATTACCTCTGTGTCTGATACAGTTGACTTCCTTTGTTTATGGCTACACTCACCAATGTTCCAGCTTTGTCGTTGCAGCCTGTCTATGATTCAGTTGATTGCATTTTCAGCTTTATTCAGAGTCAGGGCACAATGACGTGCAATCGGGCTCTAATGAAAAGCATCAGATACCTGGGATGTACTCTGACCCAGAATCCCCCCACAGGGGGCCCATCTATGTTGCTGTGCATATAGACAGCTTCTATATTAGATGAAAAATGAGTTGGGATGAGAAACAAGCATTAAGCCAATCCAAAACAAATAGCAGAGTGTTTAGTAAAAGTGTAAATCTGCAACTGACAGGTGTCCAATTACAGTTGGTGATTTCCTGAGTACCGTGATTAAAACTTTCACAACAAGGGAACATAACTCCTCATGACCTATCCGTCTACACAGGGATTTTATGATGTCTCATCAGTCCTGGGCCCTCTTGCTCAGAGCAGCCTTAGTTGCAATCTATCTTGGGTGCTTACAATCAACTTGACTAACGACTTGCACTAACCAATCTTAGCAGGATTGTAAAACGACTTGAATGTAAGATCACAATCTTAAGTAAAATCAAAATCTTTAATAGTGGGGGTATGAATACTTTATGCTTGATTACCGGCTACAGTTGCTTGTATATCAAGACTGGAACTGATTGTGGTGTTCTACATTTACCTCTCTCCCCCAGCACCTTGCACAGGTCTAAAAAAGGTTAATTGAAGGATTATGTCATGTATTTCTTCCTGCATTGATTCTGTCATGATTTTGGGATTGTGAGTTTACCCGTGAAGATCCAGGTTAGAATAGGTCTTAAGCAACCCATGCTTGCCGTAAAAGGCGACTATGTTTGTCGTAAGAGTCGACTAACGGGATCAGGTGGTCAGGCTCGCTGACTTGGTTTAAGCATGTCATCGATCCCAATTATGTGGATCGATGCTCATGATGTCAATCACTGGATTTTCTGGTCCAAAATTGATTATTTACATTATTCGCCTTTCACGACAAGCATAGTTGCCTTTTTACAGCAAGCATGGGCTGCTGAAGACCTATTCTACCCCGAATCTTGAAAGGCTAATAAATTCTGAGAGGGAGAATAAATCCTTCATACCCTGTCATGAAGAAACAGTTTGCACATGGATTTCTGAACAGGAGAATATGTCTCTTGAGGCCCGTACGAAGCAAAAAAGCGACACCTTTTTAACAAGGAAATGAAAGTCACATGATAGACCACAAGGTAACCTCAGCTCAATTGAACAGCTGTATTCTATCTTTTTGTAATTTGTTTTAATTCTTTTACAATAGCAGATTAAAATATGTGGCATGCATAAACCACATTTACCCCTAGTGATACTGATACAACTTATAATATTTTCAGGAAGAAGGTGTTCAATGTATATTCACTGGATATGAATTATTTAACAATATGATATTTGCTAATTATTTAATAAAATATAAAAACTACTTTTGCTACTTATGAAACATCACATACATGTCTCATCATGTGTGTTTCCTTGTTTACAGAATAATTGTATTTATTTAAAAATTCATATATTAAAACCACTCATCCCACTTGATTTTAGATGTAAAAAATGATTATGAATTCATATGATTTTGCACTTTGACTTGTATATTATTGCGGATTATTTAAATGATAAAAAAAATAATTTATTATTTGAATGTATCCCAAACGAAATATTGGCAGAGCTTGGTGCATTTGCGACATAAAGACATTAGGTAATGTACATATATATACACCGAAGGGGGACACCTTACATTTTTTTACTTTCCTTGATTTCTAAAAGGTATGATGTTTCACACTTCTTTTGGCATAGAGTCAGGTGGAGATGGTGTTTTACCTTGACTGGATAGTTATCTGGTTCACAGTCGTGATTTATGATATTTCTGATGTGAAATCTGTGATGCGTTTTTCAGATTGAGTTGTCTAATCGAAACATAGTTTAACTAAATGAAATAGAAATGTTTAAAATTAAACCATATCATTTGTGTAAAACAGACCCTATCTTGCAAACCAATTTGTCAAGTTGATTCAGGTACTACAACAATCTTAGCCAATTAAGATTGGTCTGTGGATGCCCATTGTGACTGAAGTCTAAGATCATGATCTTAAGGATCTACAATAATTGTAGCTAAGATTGTTTAGCATGTTGAGTGAATTTTTGACCGGATTTACCCTGATTGAATGATGTTGCTTGTCCAGTCACAAGTATTTGCCCGTATTATGTTATCTTTATTTCAGTACATTGACCATGCTCCTAAATTCTCTCAAAAGGCATTTCCTTGCAATATTTATGGCCATTTTAGACATTTGACTCCATATCTAGATGAGCTACAGAACCGTTCCGGTGTATTTAACATTTGATTTTAATCTTTAAGAAACCCTTACGTACATAAAACAAATATGTGTTGGACTTCTGGCAGATTCCAGTCTGAGATGTGAGATGATAATGTGTGTGTCAATGGCACTGTATATTCTTAGTTCAACACTTCTACTGTTGGCAGGGATTTACCTGGGTCTATCATTCTACATATTCCATTTTTAATATATTTTTTAGGGTCTGGGGGACAGACTACTATAAGCTATGAATGTATTTAGTTCACGAAATGTCACTTATCTGCAACATGCAATCTACAATTTTGATAGTTGTAAGACACACCCAACTAGGGCTGGGACGGGTAACTCGAGTACTCGGGTCAAATCGGACATTTTGTACCCATTCCTTGCGACCTACAGTGGGTACCTGGGTAGGTCGGGTAGTAGGGTTACCCGGGTAGTAAAGTTGGACTCGTCCAAGCCCAACAGCCAACATTAAAACCCTACATTACTATAAGGAATTTCAGGGTAGGGCCCAGGACTGCTTGACTCAGAACCTAACAACCCTATAAAGTCAGGCCCCAAAGTTTCATTTTTTACCATATGGCTACAATACTATTTTCCAGTTAGCTACTGGTAAAATCAAGAAGCCAACATTGTAGGTAGCCAAAAACATTTGAAATTATCTTTTAGAGTCATTTTAATCAAATACCTATTCCTATGTTCAAGTCATAGCATTAGCCTTGGAATTGTATATTAACCCCACATACTTCATTTGTCATTTTTGTTTCTTTTCACAGCAACAATTTTGCTTTACGTTCGAATGTCACTGGCAAGGGTGGTTTCTCCATGTTTTATTTGCATCCATGGGCTTGGAATAATGTTAACCATCACAAGTTCCAATGTTACTGTCATCATTGTCTCGCTCACAACTCTGTGGTACAATTGTTTTTTGCTGTGAGAAGATGGAAAAGTACTTTGCCATGATGTTGTCAAGTACATTGGAATGGTTTACACATGTCACAAGTTTGTATGCCTGATGCGCTGCAGAGTAAAATTATTTAGAGTAACGGAACCCTCACTGCACTGCATTGAGCTAACCAAATGTTCATTGTTTATATGAGTTCCATTGCAATTAGAAAAACTGATGATCAAGACAACGCTGTAGCAAATGTCAATCAAGGTAGTCATATGGCCAACTTTGAAGTTTTGAAAGTAGATTAATTGCAATTGATCTCATATTGGCCACCGTGTTAGTCACAACTTTGAGGCTTAATCGTACAACACAGAAAGTCAACTATTTTGCAGAATCACTTAACGAGAAGGAGCAGGGACGCTATCTCATTATTATGCTTATAAGCATTTTTTTATGACAATGGTTTTGCTTATGTTAGATAAATATTACCAATAAACATGACACAGTAACATGCTTGTAATTTTCAGAAGAAAGGTAAATATCCATGACCCATGTCACTTTCCTCTTTATTTAGTAGGCATACAGGGTTGTGACTAAATATTGTTCAGATCTGTTTCAGCCACTCAAACACTACCGGTACCTCATTCAATAAGTAAGACAAAATGTGTTACTACTTCTCATTACATATTTTTTTATTTGTATATTTTGTCAGTTACTTATTGAAGCCCAACTAAGATCTCCGATAACTATATACACATCAACATAGTTTGTAACATGTTGAATGAAATAATATAATTTATTACTTGCCCGTGAAGAGATCACCCGTTTAATAAACATACAGCTTTATTACACATTGTGTAATACCAAAACGCGTGCTTATGTACTCTCGGAACACGTTTCACGAACAAATATTGAAAGCTCTCAACATCCCCTGGCGTATTCAACGACATTGTATGTGGAGATGATAGATCACTGGGAGGAGCTTATGCACACTCGATGACCCCAGCAACCTTGTTGCTAGGCTGACGTCACATGGCATTGTTTCGCCGATGGATCGTGCAACAAAATTCCACAAATTACGTCATCGGGTATTGTGACGTCAATGTAAACTTTGAGGTGCAAGGCCCCGTTCCACAAGGCGATCGTGCGGTAGCGCAACGACAGTCGTTGGTCTAAGTTAAATTATGTGAGTTGTGATAGCCTTAGCGCTACGATACGTTTGTGGGACGAACGCCTGAATCCTAAAGGTGGACCATTGTATGATATTAAATTCATACGTTTCAACTTTTGACGTGTTTGAAGTATTATTCTGTTAAACTCAATTGGATTATGCCATTAGGATCGTGTAGGTGTCAGCCTATTTACACTCAACAGTATAATTCTAAAAACATTATAAATGACAAGTAATAAATAAAATACTAAACTCGCTCTCGTGTAAAACCAATTTTATGAAACTCGTGAATAGTTGTGGTATCTGACTCGCTTTCGCTCGTCAGATACCAGAACTATTCACTCGTTTCATAAAATTGGTATTACACGGGAGCTCGTTTAGTATTCTATATGTCTGTTTGTGTTGTCTTGCCTAAACAACACACAGCAGAAGGGGGAACACTTCTTTGCAAACTCATTAGAAAGTTTGTGTTCTAAAATGCCTGGCATAGTTCATCTCATATGTCAACCAGTTTACTTTTTGCCCTCCGTTACTCTAGGAGCTTGGTAAAACCATTTTTGTGTAATCTTCACCCACTTTTTTTCTCATTTTCTATCCAAAAAGTGATTTTTGCTGTTTACAGTAAGAGTCTCAGTGATAATGTGAAACAGATGCCAGTTTATGCTCCTTGTTTTTCTTTAACTATTCTTTTTATAGACCTTTTTATAACCCCCATATGAGAACTCGCATCTCAGGTGAGTCGGGGGACCCATGTAAGTGAACCCCATGTGAATTGGCGAAGTAATTGCACTATATTGTATTAATGTTGATGTTATACAAAAATGCTTGGAATATTTTCTTTCTATATTTACAGCTTGACCCCAGAAAACTGATAAAACACTACCAATGCCCATTTTATGATAAGTGATATTCTTTGGACTTGGACCCACTGAAGTCACATACCTAGTACTTGAGCTAATGCATCAAATGAACCAAAGTAACTTTGGTTGGAAAAATGAGATATTTTGACTAAGTTAGAGGTATCGAAGCAATGATTTATCACAAGGTGTCAACATTGCCCTGGACTAAATTAAAATATTCCTTCTATGATCCAGAGCGTTTAAGTCAGTTTGTTTGAAACTGATTGATGTTGCAAGGATTACTTACTGCCACAAGTCTCTGTCCTCAGCTCAGTGGGGCCTTGGTGGCCAAGTGTTCTATCAGGATATAACATTTATACTAAGTTTTCACATAATAATTAGATCCACAGCAAGTGCTTTTATGTGTTATCACGGAGAAACATTTATACAAAATTTCATGCAATTATAGTTTAGCAAGTAATACATATCATCAGGTAAAATGCATATACTTTTAAAATATCAGTAGTTTCAGTTATAGTATTTGAGATAGATGCTAGCCTAACAAAAGTTGTCTACACATATACTGAACTACAAAAGAAACATTACCATGGATAAATGTATGACAAACCTTATTTGTCCAAACACTGTAAACATACTTTGAGACATATCAAAAAGATGAAACTTGACAAAATTGATCATGTAGGTTGAAACTAAAGTGTCAAATGTTCTTAAAGTGAAACACAACACTAGACTCTGAGAAAATCGCATCACAAGTCAGTATCTTGTGTGTCCGCCATGTGCATTGGTGACTGCCGTGCAATGTCGATACATGAAATAGATCAGGCGGTTGATGAAGGCCATACACATTTGAGCCCACACTCTGAGGAACACCTGACACAGTTCAGCTGCAGTTGTCGGCCTTGTTCTGACGTCATTCAGCAGTCTTTGCATCTCGTCCCACAGGTGTTCAATTAGATTTAAATCGGGACTGAGGGCAGGCCACAGCATGGTTCTGATGTCATTCAGTTGCTTGCGCAGTGTGGGCACGGGCGTTATCATGCTGTAACTCGTGGTTGTGGTGACGTGCCAAATGAGGTATGGTGTGTGATCTGAAGACTTGATCAATGTACCGAGCTGCTGTGACACCATTGCCTCCCACTGGACCGATGTTCTGGAAGACCACAGGGCCGGCCTTCTGTGCAATACAAATTCCACCCCACACCATGATGCTCGGACCACCCCACGAGTCTCTCTCAACAACACAAGCATCCGAATAACATTCCCCACGGCGTCGCCAGACTCTCTCTCTGCTAACTGCTGTTGAGATACAGTAACGGCTCTCGTCTGAGAAGAGGACTCTTCTCCACTGCTGGTGGCGCCAATGCCGGTGCTGTGTTGCCCACTGAAGATGATCCCGGCAATGACTTGGTGTCAGAATGGGTCCTCTGTGTTGCCTGTGACAGTGGAGGTGTCTGCTCGTCAATCGTCGATGCACATTGTTTGCACTAATGTGTTGCTGGTGTGTCCCCATTGTCTGTCGAGCAGTTTCCGCAGCAGTAACTAAGCAATCTTGAAGATGCTGTCGCACAATCTGATGATCCTGAGGTCAGGTGGTGACCCTTGGTCTTACACTACATGGTCGGTCATCTGTAGTGTTGGTGGTCCGTTGCTGGAGCCTGTATATGGTCTTTACGTGGACTTGAAATGCATTGGCTACTTGCCAGGCGGTTTCTCCAGCTTGCAATCGTGCAAGGGCTTGGTGTCGCTGATTTCTTGTCAATCGTGGCATGTGGTAGCAATTCAATAACAAATGAATGTTATCTGATCTGGGTGGATTTTTATAGGGCAAGAAATGGGGGAACGCATGTGCATTTCAATTTGCACGGAACTCACGTGCATCATGTTACCATGGCCGTTGCCATGATGCGTTTGGGCGATCGGTTTTATTGTCATCTGCTTTGTATTTTTATCATCAAATTTCATTTTTCCGGACAAAGTAATGTTGAATTTTAGAATCTATGACAAAAATTACCCAGATAATTAAATGACAACTTTTCATGCAAAGTTACTTCGGGTGACGTTTCTTTTGCAGTTCAGTATAGTTTAATAGATTTAAAGCTTTTAGGTAATTACTAGCCTAAGGTAACGTAAACCCATCTCCCAGACATACTATTCAACAAGACAAAAGATTTGTCTACATAGTGTTATAGATTGCCTTGAACTATTTAATTTAAGTAAATCTGTCAGCACCTTTATTAGAATAACATTCAGCAAATACTTCAATTTAGACTCATTAAGGATTAGCCCCCATATAAACCTGTCTATAAGTGATACCTTAATAATCTCTTTACAAACACCCAGTAAATATGTCAACAAGATTATTGCCAGTCCAACAGGATTAACAGGATTAAGTATTCCCCTCTGTCCAGCCATTCATTAACCATTGGGCACACCCAATCGTGTATCAACCAATCATATTCCTTTTTATTGTTTTAATTTTGTTAAATGCATACAGAAGCAAGATGTTAAGCAGAAGGTGTTTGACGCTCATACCAAGCAGACCTCTCTACCACAGCCCAGGGGGTTGTACCAACTCTCAGCGGTATTAACAGCTATATTTCAAGATATTGTAAATTGTTCATTGTTAACTGTATTAGTTTCCTGTGACTCCGGCTCTTTACTGACTAATTCCACTAAGAAAACCAGCACGCCATTTGGAAGGATTTGTTCCTCAGAACAGAACTGTAATAATTCTTAGGCACTACAGTTTGCTGAGCAGTTTCATACCTTACAGTGTTAAGTATGAAAGTACATGGGTCCTTGTCATAATGCTCATAAGTCTAACATTACTGGAGTCCCTAGATTCAAATAGCATAGAAGACTTGAAGGACCCTAGAACCACTAATCCATGTCAGAATCTGCTGGTTGTGGGTTTGAATCCCAGATAAGCCCTGATTATGATCATTGATTATGATTGAGGAACATACATGTGGTTGTGGGTTTCACCAAATGACTATAAAGCTGACATATAACATTATTGAAATAGTGACTCACTCACTCTCACTCACTCACTCACTCACTCTGGCCTCTCTGAAGAAAGGCTGACCTGGAGGATGTCAAGGGAGGATGGTTACATGCTTAGATGATGATTCATTGAGGTGAAATATATCATTTTGTTCAAGTGAATTTTGAAGTTAGAATGTTTAGTTTGGTGTTCCGAGCACTCTGTAGGGTGTTTTTGCCAGGAACATGTCTCTCATTCTTTTACATTGGGATAATATAAGAGCAAAACCATCTTGTTGGGCATGCATATTAGTGTATTGTAAATGTTAGCGCTACAGACTTGCAAACTCCCTCCACATCTTCAACATGTTAAAAATTATGCTTCAAAATAAGTAGATCTGCAGAGCATCTATAAACACCTTTTGTTTATGAATAGTTATAATGGTTCTGTCTATACTAGCTTTCAAATGTCTTATCAAGCACCACAGCTCTAAATTTGTGCTTTTAAAGTCATTCCCCTTTTCATGTGTTAGTTTACATACTCTAAGTAAATATGTATGATGTGCAGCTTCAAAATTAAGGATGAAAGTAAGTAAGTCATTGACATTCCTCGTTACAATAAATCTCCAGTACCAAATCCTTTGTCTCCTTGAGTTCCTGTGGCAGAATGGGTCCCCACTACATTGCTTGTGCCCCTGTAGAGATTCTGGCTCAGTCTCAACGGGGCCCCACTACATTGCTTGTGCTCCTGTAGAGATTCTGGCTCAGTCTCAACGGGGCCCCACTACATTGCTTGTGCTCCTGTAGAGATTCTGGCTCAGTCTCAACGGGGCCCCACTACATTGCTTGTACCCCTGTAGAGATTCTGGCTCAGTCTCAACGGGGCCCCACTACATTGCTTGTGCCCCTGTAGAGATTCTGGCTCAGTCTCAACGAGGCCCCACTACATTGCTTGTGCCCCTGTAGAGATTCTGGCTGGTCCCCAGTATCCTGCTTGTACCCCTGCAGAGATTCTGGGGCAGCAGTAGTCTCCAGTATCCTGTTTGTACCCCTGTAGAGATTCTGGGGCAGCAGTGGGCCCCAGTATCCTGCTTGTATCCCTGCAGAGATTCTGGGGCAGCAGTGGGCCCCAGTATCCTGTTTGTACCCCTGCAGAGATTCTGGGGCAGCAGTGGTCTCCAGTATCCTGTTTGTACCCCTGTAGAGATTCTGGGGCAGCAGTGGGCCCCAGTATCTCTGCTTGTATCCCTGTAGAGATTCCGGGGCAGCAGTGGATCCAGTATCCTGATTGTACCCCTGTAGAGATTCTGGGGCAGGATGGGCCCCCAGTATCCTGTTTGTACCCCTGTAGAGATTCGGGGGCAGCAGTAGTCTCCAGTATCCTGTTTGTGCCCCTGTAGAGATTCGGGGGCAGCAGTGGGCCCCAGTATCCTGCTTGTATCCCTGTAGAGATTCTGGGGCAGCAGTGGTCTCCAGTATCCTGTTTGTATCCCTGTAGAGATTCTGGGGCAGCAGTAGTCTCCAGTATCCTGTTTGTACCCCTGTAGAGATTCTGGGGCAGCAGTAGTCTCCAGTATCCTGTTTGTACCCCTGTAGAGATTCTGGGGCAGCAGTGGGCCCCAGTATCCTGCTTGTATCCCTGTAGAGATTCCGGGGCAGCAGTGGATCCAGTATCCTGATTGTACCCCTGTAGAGATTCTGGGGCAGGATGGGCCCCCAGTATCCTGCTTGTATCCCTGCAGAGATTCTGGGGCAGCGGTAGTCTCCAGTATCCTGTTTGTACCCCTGTAGAGATTCTTGGGCAGCAGTGGTCTCCAGTATCCTGTTTGTACCCCAGTATCCTGCTCGTACCCCTGTAGAGATTCTGGGGCAGCAGTGGTCTCCAGTATCCTGCTTGTACCCCTGTAGAGATTCTTGGGCAGGATGGGCCCCCAGTATCCTGCTTGTATCCCTGTAGAGATTCCGGGGCAGCAGTGGATCCAGTATCCTGATTGTACCCCTGTAGAGATTCTGGGGCAGGATGGGCCCCCAGTATCCTGCTTGTATCCCTGCAGAGATTCTGGGGCAGCGGTAGTCTCCAGTATCCTGTTTGTACCCCTGTAGAGATTCTTGGGCAGCAGTGGTCTCCAGTATCCTGTTTGTACCCCAGTATCCTGCTCGTACCCCTGTAGAGATTCTGGGGCAGCAGTGGTCTCCAGTATCCTGCTTGTACCCCTGTAGAGATTCTTGGGCAGGATGGGCCCCCAGTATCCTGCTTGTATCCCTGCAGAGATTCTGGGGCAGAAGTGGCCCCCAGTATCCTGAACTTGTAAAAGATAGAAGATTTGCTTGCTTTATATTATTGCATAGAATGCACCATTAAAACAATTAAGAATTTCAAATTATCAAGACTGACAGGACAAATTCTTTCTATTCATTAACAATCATTCCCAATTTAGAGGACTGTTTGGAAAGCATTTCATCAATGGCCTTAAATTTGGACAAATCTCAAATCCTTGAGCATGAAGTTTCCTTTTTGGCATTGATACTTTATTAGCATAACGACACTGTCTTCTGATTCAGTGTGTACAGTATGCAATACAGAAGATGCAAGAATAAACATTTAGAAAGTTGTCCTTGGCAACAATTTTAGACAAAGTTGATTTTGACAAGTCTCCTGGCTTGGGTCCTCATATGGACTTACTCTTGCATCATGTTTCCACAAGTTTCATAAAGTGCAACTTCCTGTTTATTTTTGACTCAATTGGATCAGTTTACAAAGATTTGAGAATTGTGATATTTGAGTTCCTTTGTGCTGAAAATATGGTCGTGAATCAGTAATTACTCTCAGTGCCCCACTGACTGAACAAGCCTAGATCCCCCTTCTGCAGACCTGCACTTAGTGAACCAGGAAGTAGGCAGGAGGTGAGCAAGGGGGATCACATTACACGTGAGGGCTTCCACTGATAATATCCACAGACAGACTCTCCTCCTCCAAGGCCTGCCACTGCAGGCTCAAGGCAATACACTCTCATACGTCCATTTGTTATCGTATGTCAGTCCTCTATAAAGATTATGATGACAAATCTCCCACATTCTTTGGTTTCTTTAGAGATGCAAAAGCCCATGTATATTGTATTGTGACAGAAAGAAGATTTTACTTGTTTTGGTACAGCTCACCTGGTAAAAAATTCTTTTCTAAGTCTTTGAATATTTTATAACCTGGTAATAGCTCTACTGTTACATGTATCATCAACAAATTATCAAGTACAATGTACCATTCAAACTAGTGAAATTAAGACTTGCAAGATGTAAACTTGCATTCCTTACACTGTCTCTATCAAGGTCTGTGTGTGATGTGTTTTGGACAATCTGACAATATTGGAAATAATCTTTACAATCTGTTTTGAGTGTGTTATTGGCAGCATGACTTACATTTAAGGCTGGGGCGGTTTACATGGGTACTCGGGTCAGGTGGGTACAGAGTTGGCCCCAGGAAGTCACCAGACAACCCAGACTCGTGGTTCATCATGCGATATATTGTTTAATGGCAAACTCCATGTAACTCTACGGTTACACTACATGCCAGGAGCGTTGGGTTAACCTAGTGTTTAAAGCATTCGCTTGTCAAACTGTAGGCCAGGGTTTGATTCCCCACATGGGCACAATATATGAAACCCATGCATTTCTGATGTCCCCTGCTGTGTGATATTTCAGGAATATTAATAAAAGCGGCGTAAAACCATAGTCACTCATATGTTGCTAATCTTTGCATTTCTTTCTGACTATGCACACATGTATGAGTAAAGATAGGCTTCTGTCAAGTAACATGATTAGATCGTTTTATATGTGTATCTTAATACCTTTTGCCAGGTCTCCAGCCAAACAATTCCCAATCAGACATTTTGTACTAAATTTTTGACACCTACAGTGGGTATTAGGAGGTTAGTAAATTTGGACTCATCCAAGGCCTACTTATGATGCATATTGTCCTAATATTGTCATTGCTAGAATGCTTTCGCATTTGCAACAGCATCTCATTTGCCTTGGAAATGCCCCATACACTGCAGTATGTATTGCATAGGTTTGGGATGTATAACACAATGTAGTGCCATATGCAACACTGTGATAACCCCGTGCCCTGGTAACACAAGGCTCTGTCATGAAGCCACAGCACAGTGCCATGTGCAACACTGTGTGATGACCCTGTGCCCTGGTAACACACAAAGCTCTGTCATGAAGCCACAGCACAGTGCCATGTGCAACACTGTGTGATGACCCTGTGCCCTGGTAACACACAAGGCTCTGTCATGAAGCCACAGCACAGTGCCATATGCAACGCCGTGTGATGACCCTGTGCCGACCCATGCGACCCTGTGCCCTGGTAACACACAAAGCTCTGTCATGAAGCCACATCACAGTGCCATGTGTAACACTGTGTGATGACCCTGTACCCTGGTAACACACAAGGCTCTGTCATGAAGCCACAGCACAGTGCCATGTGCAACACTGTGTGATGACCCTGTGCCCTGGTAACACACAAAGCTCTGTCATGAAGCCACAGCACAGTGCCATGTGCAACACTGTGTGATGACCCTGTGCCCTGGTAACACACAAAGCTCTGTCATGAAGCCACAGCACAGTGCCATGTGCAACACTGTGTGATGACCCTGTGCCCTGGTAACATACAAAGCTCTGTCATGAAGCCACAGCACAGTGCCATGTGCAACACTGTGTGATGACCCTGTGTCCTGGTAACACAAAAAGCTCTGTCATGAAGCCACAGCACAGTGCCATGTGCAACACTGTGATGACCCTGTGCCCTGGTAACACACAAAGCTCTGTCATGAAGCCACAGCACAGTGCCATGTGCAACACTGTGTGATGACCCTGTGTCCTGGTAACACAAAAAGCTCTGTCATGAAGCCACAGCACAGTGCCATATACAACGCCGTGTTGAGGACCCTGTGCCCTGGTAACACACAAAGCTCTGTCATGAAGCCACAGCACAGTGCCATATACAACGCCGTGTGATGACCCTGTGCCCTGGTAACACACAAAGCTCTGTCATGAAGCGACAGCACAGTGCCACATGCAACACTGTGTAATGACCCTGTGCCCTGGTAACACAAGGCTCTGTCATGAAGCCACAGCACAGTGCCATGTGCAACACTGTGTGATGACCCTGTGCCATGGTAACACAAAAGGCTCTGTCATGGAGCCACAGCACAGTGCCATGTGCAACACTGTGTGATGACCTTGTGTCCTGGTAACACACAAAGCTCTGTCATGAAGCCACAGCGCAGTGCCATGTGCAACACTGTGTGATGACCCTGTGCCCTGGTAACACAAAAGGCTCTGTCATGAAGCCACAGCACAGTGCCATGTGCAACACTGTGTGATGACCCTGTGCCCTGGTAACACACAAAGCTCTGTCATGAAGCCACAGCACAGTGCCATATGCAACACTGTGTGATGACCCTGTGCCCTGGTAACACAAAAGGCTCTGTCACGAAGCCACAGCACAGTGCCATGTGCAACATTGTGTGATGACCCAGTGCCCTGGTAACACAAAAGGCTCTGTCATGAAGCCACAGCACAGTGCCATATGCAACGCCATGTGATGACCCTGTGCTGACCCTGTGCCCTGGTAACACACAAAGCTCTGTCATGAAGCCACAGCACAGTGCCATATGCAACATTGTGTGATGACCCTGTGCCCTGGTAACACACAAAGCTCCACCAGTGGAGGAGTTCCTTATGGCTGACAGGCCAGGCAGCAAACAGCAAGATCAGAAAGAAGTTTTTTCTGTTGCCCATTAGAAACTGGATCCATCCTATGTCAACAGATGGCATCATGAGATGCAGCTTGTCAAGTCACAGACTTTCTCATATATTTTCCTGATAGTTTCTTTAGAGATTGTTATCAAAGTTATATGAAATGAAATTGTTTGTTTATTTTAAAAAAATACAAATAATCCATTATTTTTTAAGTTTATATATAATCATGATGTAATTCAGTAAGGTACTCCTTGATCCAAGTTAATGCAGAAATTTCATTCCATCAGTCATAGATTTGCTCTAACCTTTATAACTATTTCAGGACATACTCTGTACTTAAAACTTGGAAAGATTTTATGAATCTTTATGAAATAAAAAATGATTTGTTGGTCACCTGAACCCTTTTTTTTACATTGGACATTATTGTAAAAATGATGTTTGCTCATTCTTTGTAAGAAGGTCAATAAAAGGTATGAATAAAAAGAAGACAAGTTGGGTACAACATTTGTGACCCACCAAGAGAAAAGGGACCTTATGGGTGCTAGGATACAAGTATGCTGTCACGTCATAAAGAGAGATGTTTGACGTTGACTTACTTCTGTAGAAATTACCAGTAGTGGACTGTACAAAAATATGTTAGTTTTATTAACAGCATTTTGAAATATACAATTTGTGCTAAGGGTAAACAAATTTGACCAACTAAAATCCCATTTAGACTTCTAATTATATTTTAAAACTACAGTATCCTAGGACCACAAAAATATGATTCATAAGCTTCAATTTATATTTATTACAGAGATGCATGGCGTCAATCATTTGGACACACTTTCTGCAAAGTCACATTTTCAGACTTACAGCTTTTTATGTAATGAATCCAGTTTTTAGAATTGTGCTGAATTTGAAAAAAACATGTTTTTATTTCATTCTGAACTAATGAGAAAGAAATAGGAATCGAATCACTTGCTGAGATTCACTTTCCAGTTTTATACACAGTTATTTCATACACTGCATGAGAGTTTAATGTTACAGTTAAGCGTTTGTCAGCTACCTGAGAATTGCCTCCAAAAAGGCATTGACAGTTTTTGTGATATTTTAACCAAATAGCTTTGTTTTTCAAAATCAAATCTACATGCAGCTTCCAATAATTTCAGAAATGGTGTCAATGTGAAATTGAAAGACTTCTTTGATATGCCTGGCAATACTCCCCCATCATGGCCTGTCAGTGTACTTATCAGAAGTACAAGTTGGATATCTGTGTATTATATCTATGTAAGCTGCTGGGTGCCTCTTTACTTCAGGAACTGCTCTTGCCAAGATGATGAGAGCCAGTAGCTTTCTCACGCCTCTCCGATTACCATGCTGTATGTACATACACCTTGAAGTGGCGGCCACTGACTCACTGTATGCACCTACCTGGCAGCACCATCAGTCTCCTTGTCAGATAGCTGCTGGAGCACAGGTGCTGGAGGGACTCTTACATGTTATAGTTAGGGACAACATGTACTCTTCTGTTCAGGTTCACACATTGTCTGACAGGGGAAGTGCTTTCAGTTTTACATCTGCAGTGAGACACTAATATGTGTTTGCTAGGTCCTTTGAATATTTCATGAAAGACATATCTGAAAAGAGAGAGAGACCCTGCATTGTTCTGCCCAGGTCCATGTAATGCTCAAAAGAGACACAACCTATTGTGTTCTGCCCAGGTCCATGTAATGCCTGGAGAGACACACCCTACAATTTTCTGCCCAGGTCCATGTAATGCCTGGAGAGACACACCCTACAATTTTCTGCACAGGTCCATGTAATGCCTGAAGATACACACCCTACAATTTTCTGCACAGGTCCATGTAATGCTCAAAAGAGACACACCCTATTGTTTTCTGCCCAGGTCCATGTAATGCCTGGAGAGACACACCCTACAATTTTCTGCACAGCTCCATGTAATGCTCAAAAGAGACACACCCTACAATTTTCTGCACAGGTCCATGTAAAGCTCAAAAGAGACACACCCTATTGTTTTCTGCCCAGGTCCATGTAATGCCTGAAGAGAAACACCCTACAGTGTTCTGCCCAGGTCCATGTAATGCCTGGAGAGACACACCCTACAATTTTCAGCACAGGTCCATGTAATGCTCAAAAGAGACACAACCTATTGTGTTCTGCCCAGGTCCATGTAATGTTCAATGAGACACACCCTATAGTGTTCTGCCCAGGTCCATGTAATGTTCAATGAGACACACCCTACAGTGTTCTGCCCAGGTCCATGTAATGCCTGGAGAGACACACCCTACAGTGTTCTGCCCAGGTCCATGTAATGCTCAAAAGAGACACAACCTATTGTGTTCTGCCCAGGTCCATGTAATGTTCAATGAGACACCCTACAGTGTTCTGCCCAGGTCCATGTAATGTTCAATGAGACACACCCTATAGTGTTCTGCCCAGGTCCATGTAATGTTCAATGAGACACACCCTACAGTGTTCTGCCCAGGTCCATGTAATGTTCAATGAGACACACCCTACAGTGTTCTGCCCAGGTCCATGTAATGCCTGGAGAGACACACCCTACAGTGTTCTGCCCAGATCCATGTAATGCCTGGAGAAACACACCCTACAATTTTCTGCCCAGGTCCATGTAATGCTCAAAAGAGACACAACCTACAATTTTCTGCCCAGGTCCATGTAATGCCTGGAGAGACACACCCTACAATTTTCTGCACAGGTCCATGTAATGCTCAAAAGAGACACAACCTACAATTTTCTGCACAGGTCCATGTAATGCTCAAAAGAGACACAACCTATTGTGTTCTGCCCAGGTCCATGTAATGCCTGAAGAGACACACCCTACAGTGTTCTGCCCAGGTCCATGTAATGCCTGGAGAGACACACCCTACAATTTTCTGCACAGGTCCATGTAATGCCTGGAGAGACACACCCT